>NC_141886.1:33137126-33440980 GCF_030686135.1 Camelina sativa
AATGTATATTGTTCATGTCTTAATCAAAGTTCTTCAGAGAACATATTAGAAGATTCTTTTTCATTTCCTTCTGATTTCCTCTTTGGCACGGCTTCTTCTGCTTATCAGGTACTTCCTTTTATCTCTTTCGTATATGTGTTCTTGAGTTCATCTTATTACAAAACTTCATGACTTGTTTTACTTTTTTTTTGTTTTTATAATAATTTTGGTATATTTGATGTAAATAGTATGAAGGTGCATTCCTGGCCGAAGGAAAAGGATTGAACAATTGGGACATATTTACGCATGAATATCCTGGTATGTAAAGATTTCTGGTTTAGTTAAGATTGTTGAGTTTGAAGAAAATCAAGAGCAAAATGTAAAATACAACTAATCGAAATTAAATTGTTCTGGTATAGAGGTATTTGGATTAGCTACATCGATGTAATATCCATTTCCTAACAAGAAATTAATTATTTTATTATGTTTTGTATTCGAGTTTGGTTTATTTGGCTATAATATAATATGTGTATACAAAGTTGCTCATATAATTAGATCAGGTCCTCAGCACAACTAGTCTTCTATATATATGTATATATGTGTGTATGTTGTTGATAAAAGTACTACAGTAGCTACACATATCTCTATATGTATATATGTGTGAATATTATAGCAATTAGGTACTTGATTAAAAAAACATTAATCGCCATCGTTATATTCTGTTGACAAAATTTATGTTTTAGGTAAAATACGTGATGCGAACAATGGAGACATGGCTGTCGATCAATATCATCGATTTATGGTCAAACAATTTATAAATAATAAATTTGTATTTATATTATGTATACTTTGAAAACGTGATTAATTACTTTTAATTGTCTATATGGTTACTGCAGGAGGACATCCAATTAATGACTTCGCTTGGGGTCAACAGTTATAGATTTTCGATTTCTTGGTCTAGAGTTTTACCAAGTATGAAGTTATTATTTACCATTTTTATAACCAATAGAATTTTTTCTTCTCGTGATTTAAAAATATAATGTGATATATATCATATAAAATAGCATGATATCTATTACATACACACAAGAAATATGAACCAATTCATCTACGATTTTTAATATGTTTAAAAATACCGAATCGGTTATTCAGTAAAAAAAATTATTACTTGGGAGACAGGAGGAAGATTTGGAAGTATTAATTATTCGGGAATAACGTATTACAACAGATTAATCGACGCTCTCATTAGTAGAGGTAAAAATGTTTGTATTTAGCTATCCTTACTTGTAATTTCTATTTGAACCAATAAACTTAGCAAATATATTTTGAAGTTTAACTAACTGGTAAATGTATCTAGGGATCAAACCATTTGTGACGTTGAACCATTTGGACTATCCTCAAGAACTCGAGAACCGGTTTCAAAGTTGGCTAAGCCCTGAGATGCAGTGAGTAGTTAAATAAAATCTCTTATATCAGTCAATCAATCCTTCAATTAAGACCAATAAATATATCAATTTTAACTAATTAATCTCTAATTTCATCTTTTGAATTTTGAAGGAAAGATTTCCTGTACTTGGCTAATATATGTTTTAAACATTTTGGTGACCGAGTTAAACTCTGGACCACGTTAAATGAACCGAACAACCAAATAATTTTGAGCCATCTAAGAGGCACATTTCCACCATCTCGATGCTCCTTACCGTACGGAAACTGTAGTCAAGGGAACTCGGAAACCGAGCCTTTCATAGCCGCGCATAACGTAATCCTCGCTCATGCAAAGGCAGTTCAATTATATCGAACTAAGTATAAGGTAACTAACAAACCGGTCGATATAATACGTCTATAAACTTATTTAGTTATTTCGGTCTAAATATTGATTAAAATATGATGCGTTTTAGGAAGAACAAAAGGGAATAATCGGCATTGTAGTGCAAACATCATGGTTTGAACCCATCAGTGATTCCATTGCAGATAAAGCAGCTGCAGAGAGAGCTCAAGCTTTTTATTCGAATTGGTATGTTCCATAATGATTACTAAGATTTAACAATCACATACTAAATATGTAATTGTTTATACCAGGATTCTAGATCCGGTTATATATGGAAAGTATCCAAAAGAAATGGTGAATATACTTGGGTCGGCCTTGCCAAGATTTTCAAGAAAGGAAGTCGAGTGCTTAAAGGAGTCACAATCAGATTTTGTGGGCATTAATCACTATACAAGTTACTTCATTCAAGATTGTTTGCTATCATCTTGTAATATTGGAGTCGGAGCTTCGAAAGTGGAAGGATATGCACTGAAGTTAGACCGAAAGGGCAATCTTACCATTGGAGAACCTGTAAGTACATTTCCATCATTTTTTTTTCTAAATTATTTTCGCACTCGCGATAATAGTATAACCACTTGAAAAGTATTTTTCTTTTTATGATAGACCGATATAAATTGGCAGCACATTCATCCTGAAGGATTTCGGAAAATGTTGAATTACCTAAAAGATAGATACCATAACATACCAATGTTCATTACTGAAAACGGTACAAGACCTCACGGCTCAATTAATGATCAAGTCATATTCATATGTATTTGGAATGTACATTTGACCGAGGATACAAATTGGTGTTTACAGGTTTCGGAGACCTGCAAAAACCCGAGACAACCGTAAAAGAACTTTTAAATGATGCAAAAAGGATACAATACATGAGTGGATACTTGGATGCTTTGCAGTCAGCAATGAGGTAAAGAGACTGTGATTTGTGCAGTGAGCCAACTTGGGGATTTTAATCGCATACATTTAACCCTTCGAACAAATTTATATATATCACACTGATATTTCCATCGATATATTTTGCATAATCTATTAGTAGAGTAAATATTTTGTGACTTTTCGTGTAGGGATGGAGCAAATGTGAAGGGCTATTTCGCATGGTCGCTATTAGATAATTTTGAGTGGTTGTATGGATACAAGCTTCGATTTGGCCTATATCACGTGGATCCCGTAACTCTCAAAAGGACACCGAAACGTTCAGCTTCATGGTACAGAAACTACATTGGAGAGAACATTAGAAGAAGATATGATTAGATATAAACATATGACTATATTTGTCTATATAACATTATCTCCTTATAAAAAAAAAAAAAAAGACATTGAGCATGTTCGTTACGTTGCCGCTGCGTCTCCTTCCGGCGGCCAAAATTTAAATGTTAACATGCCCAAATAAACGTGAAAACTGCCGCTGCGGCTACTTTTACGAAGAATACCAGTGTATCATGTATCGCCATGAAAAACAAGCGATAGTTACACTGCCGCTGCAACTTGTTTTAACGGAAGCGGCGATTCATTTCAAGGATTTAACGGAAGCGACGACTTGTTTTAAACTCTGGCAACCTTTATATTTTTAGTCGCAGGATGCACTATTGCGACAACTTAACGAACAGGCTAATTATCTCCTTAGAACATCATTACCGGAGAAATCGTATTCACCGTTACTCAAAATTAAAAAAAAATATATTTTAATATATAACTAATAAGAAACAGACATGTGTTAAAAAAGACTGAGAAACGATTCTTTAGCGAGTAACTTAAGTAACGGTTCTTCTCTTTCTCTCTTCCTTTTGTATTTTTTAATTAATTTTAATTACGAGAAATTGGGAAGAGTAACGACCACTAGAGATGGTCTTACCATCTCTTGTGCTAAATATAGAGCAGACAATAATCTCCTTACCATCTCCTTACCACCTTGAAATAATTAGGTGAGATATATGGTCTTCTTTCAAGCAGCATCATTGGAACTGACGACAGTTGAACTATCGAAGCTTAGTACAATTACATAAATTATTGTTAGAGTGGATCGATCGTCTTCTTTATAAAATTTAAATGTAGTTTGTTAGTCATAAATCATGAACGTCCTTTTAAGCTAAAGTCAATTATCTTGTAAATATTTAATCCCTAGAGAGTAGAGACCAATAGGTTGATTGGTTCTAATCTTCCAGCTGTAACTTGCGTGATGCAGCTTATTATTCTCAGTTTCTTTTTTCTTTTGATAAAGATTATTCTCAGTTAATCATTGACCTGCGCACTTCTTTACTATGATTAATTAATCACAAGATACAGTGTTACTAGACAGCGAGTGATGCGTGCAATACTAAAATGCTCACGACTAGAACAAATTTCAAATGCATTCTTTATCTTCGCATCTTTTGTTAAAATATTTGGATATATTATAAATTTTGCACGACATAAAAAAAAACATATTGTAGAGTTTTATATTTTTTTGTTATCATTCGATGAGATCCGATTCACAACTAATACCTATTAAACGGAGGAACACGATTTAATGGAGTCGAACTCCAGTAGAATCAGTTGCAGAGACATTTTCCCAAGTCTTATAACTCAAACAGTCACTCACACCTCCTCATACGTCACAAAACTTACCAAGTTAGAAATTAACTAAATACCATGGTTTTTTTTGTGTGGACAAACTTAATGCCGTGATTCAGCACTACTTTCAAGTCAAGCTTTCAAAGTGAGAGTTCCTTATTATTTTGGTAAAAACTGATTAGGTTGGAGTATATTTTAATTAATTAAATTTTATTTGATTGTGTATATAGAAATTATAAGTAAAGTAAAAACCTCTGTTAAATTAATACTTTATAAATTAATAAACACTATAAAATAATAATTTACTTTAGTTCAAAGTCAGATTGATATAAAAATTAACCAAATTTGATAAAATAACAAAATAATATTTTTTAGAGTCTTTATGTAAATATATGGTCCCCTTAATATAAATTAATAATCTTATGAATTTATATATATATATATATATAAATTGATATATGAATGTATGTTTTATTAGTTTTCAAAAATAAAGTTATATAATTATCTCTATAAATCAATTTTTATGTTGTATTTTCAAACTATAATGTTGTAGTATATTCTATAACATGTCATAAAAATAACCAAAAATTTATTTAAGTTTTCAATTTATAAATATGCATAACTTTTTTTTTACTTATTTATTTTTTAAATAAGGGTACATAGTCATTACAAACAAAAAAAGGATAAAATTGAATCATATGTAAAAAAGAATCATTTTTGAAAAAAAAAACATCTCGAATATTTTTGGGAGTTTGAAGATTACGCAATGTACTATATATACAGTTGTGGTAAGTGTATTTTACATCAAAGTTGTTTAAATGTCAAAAAGAATCAAATTATAGTATGTGGTGGAAATTAACTATACTATAAAAGTAAAAAAACCAAATGCCAATGATATTTAAATCTCAAATAGCTCAATTATTTCACTAAAATTGTATATACGTAGTATGGCAAGTTGGCAACTAGAAAATATAAGACAATGATATTTATCACGAAATAAAATAACAATTAGAGCCTGATCGAAAGCAATTTTAGAAAAGAAACTATGCGCAAGACAAGTTGACTTTTATTTGTTTGTGTATATGTGCAAGACAAGCAGGAGACGAACATCATACCAAAAAAGTCTTTCACCTAAAAGAAAAAAGAGGAAAAAGCTATCAAAATTACTAGGAAAAAAGCCATGGATTCCATCGGTGGATTTCACGAGGTGCAAAACGATGATAGGCTATCTCAGCTGGTATATTATCACTCAATATACCAACCCATACCAAAAACCAAAAAACCAACCTCGTTCGATAAAGCAGCAAGCCGCGACCACCCTTCTCAACCCCTTTTCTTATGTCCTCTTCTACGAATTGTAAAAGATGACTCCGATTCTCACACTTATAAAGTTAGTTATTCCCCGGAATACGTCAGCTCTACAACAAGAAGTGATAAGTCTTATGAAGATCCACTATTCCCTCTGTTTTGGTGCAACAATAAAGAATTTGATGCCGATGGTGGGTGTGACATATGCAGCGGCTCAAATTTTGGCACAGACTATTATTTCTGTGTCAAATGTGATAAAGTTTTCCACAAAGAATGCGTCCAATCTCCATTTAAAATCAAACACCCTTACCATTCTGAGCATTTTCTCCAAATTTCCTACCGTCATCCTAGTTCTCCCGATATAAAGTGTTTATGTTGTCGAAGAAGAGCAACTGACCTGGTATATTATTGTACCATATGTGATGTTGTTATGCATACAGTCTGTGCCATGAAGTCGATACCTTTGGGAGGATTTCATGAAGTGGAAAACGATAGTATACTATCTCAGCTTGTATATCATCACCCGAAATACCAACCCATACCACAAACACACAGCCCAACCTCCGACGATGAAGCACCCAGCCACAACCACACTTCTCAACCACTTTTTTTATGTCCTTATCCACGATGTACAAAAAAAACATCCAACTCTATCACTTATGAGGTTAGTTATTCCCCTGAATATATCTCTACAAAAATAACTGATGAAGATCATTCAGTACTCCCGTTATTTTGGTGCAACAATCAAGTCTTCGATGTTAATGGTGGGTGCCAGATATGCGGGGGTTCAAATTCTGGCACAGACTATTATTTTTGTGAACTCTCTTCTCAAATTTACCACAAAGAATGCGTCCAATCTCCATTTATAATCAATCACCCTTATCATCCCGAGCATTCTCTACAACTCTCTTATCGTGAGGCTAGTGCTCCTAGTATTGAGTGTTCATGTTGTGGACGAAGAGCAATAAATCTGGTGTATTCTTGTACTACATGTGATGCTGTAATGCATACAATCTGTGCGATGAAGTCAATACCCTTCGTTGTAGACCAACCAAAAACTCATGACCATGCCCTCACATTTTTTCCCAGACAAGCTTCCTTAACTTGCAACGTATGTGGTTTCCTCAGAAAAAACCATCCCACCTACGTTTGTCTCAGATGTAACTTTGTTGCTCATAAAGATTGTATGTATTCTCCACGCATCATCAAGATTTCACGTCACCACCATCGCATCTCCTACATTTCTTCTCTCCCGTCTGAAGAATGGTCTTGTGGAGTTTGTCGTAAAAGCATCGACGATGATTATAGTGCATATACTTGTGACAAATGTGATGATTATGCTGTTCACGTAAGATGTGCTCTACGGCAAGATGTGTGGGATGGAGTTGAACTCGAAGATGTACCAGAACAAGAAGATATAACACAAGATGTTGGGCCGTTCGAGATTATATTTGAAGGAGTGATACTTCATTTTCTTCATGACCACTATCTTCAGCTCGTCGTTAGCATAATTTGTGATGAGAACAAGTTTTGCCAAGTGTGTGTTATGCCTATCTTTGAAGGTAACTTCTATTCTTGTATGGAGTGTGAATTCATCCTCCATGAAACATGCGCACAATCTCCCCGCAGAATACAACATGTGTTACATCCTCATCCACTTGAATTGATTCCAATGAGTAGTAGTAAATATGGTAAGGATAACTTCTACTGTGATGCATGTTACCGTTATTGTGGCGACTTTATGTATTCATGTCCTGTAGCGGAATGTGATTTCGGTGTAGATGTAAGGTGTGCTGCAATATCTGAGCCATTTGATTTCCAGGGTCATGAACATCCCTTGTTCCTAGCTTTACACCCAAACGTCAAGCCAATATGTGAGGTTTGTAAATCAGAATGTTATAAACAATTTAATTGCATCAAATGCGATTTCATTGTTTGTATCAAGTGTGCTACCTTACCATACAAAGCAAGGTATAAGCACGACAAACACTTTCTTAAACTTTTATGGGGGAAAGAGGTGTGTGAAAAAGATTGGTGTGAAGTCTGCGAGCGTAATTTGAGAGACACAAACACAAAATTCTTCTATTGGTGCAACGTTTGCTGCACTACTCTTCACACTGCCTGCTTGTTTGATGACGACCTTTACCTTAAACCTGGTCAAATTTTGGATGTAAGAGAAGGGAATGAGGTGAAACAAGTCAAAGTTCTTGCAAGAAGGAACCTTTCTCGACCACTATGTGATTCTTGTGAGTACACTTGCCAGGGCAGACTATTTACGATAGACAACATCACAACATGTTCTATGAAATGTGCTCGTAATATTATATAAATTATCTTTCTAGCTATATCAATGTTATTTTGTATTTTGTTTTCTTTTGTTATCAAAGATATAATTTGTATCTTCTTTAATTCATATATCAGACTCTGTGGTTTGTTAATTCTTCAACAATGCGATTGTTTTTTTTACTTTTCTTATTTTCATGATTTGATTAATCTATTGACATGTAGTCGATCTAGGTAAACCCGATAATTCAAGGATAATCCGGTCGAGATTTAACTACATGTTTCTTTGTGTTAATTACGAACGTTATAAAAGTTATAAAAAGTATTTCAAATTATTTTAGAAAGAACGCCGACGTTTCGTAGTGTCATATAGATAAAACTTCAAGAAAGCAGTATAGGCTACAGTAAGTGGGAAGGGAGAAAACTATGTTCAAAGACTAGTTTGACGAAAACCATGTGGGCGAGGCAGAAAACGAGCATACCATCACAGCCTACTACTAATCTTTCACTGAAAAGAAAATAAAGAGAAAAAAACTATTAAAATTACCCAAAACGATTCCATAGAAAAAAATATGGAAAAAATTGAATCATATGATATAATATTAGTGTTTAAGAAAGCGGTATAGGTTTTTCCATATCATGTGAAAAAATAATATTAAAATAATGATATACATACAGTTGTGGTAAGTGTATTTTACATAAAAGTTTGTTAAATGTGAAAAAGAAACAAATTACAGTAAGTGGTGGATGGAAATCAACTATATTAATATTACAAAATCAAATGCCAATGACATTTTGAACCAGCAACTATTTCACCGAAAAAAAAAATAGACAAAAAAACTATCAAAATTAAATAGTACCCAAAAAGATGGATTCCATCGGTGGATTTCATGAGGTGGTACAAAATATTAGCTTGTAACAGGTCATATTTGGAGTAGCTGCCAAACAATTGGGAATACGGAGCAAAATTGACGTTGAAACCCCGACCAAGTCGAAATAGTTATTGATCTTAATAAATTGTGGAGAACACATAATTTAACAGATCTTGACAGAAATGTAAAAGACCAGGAGCGTAACTCATCAGTGAACATTAGTTATATAAGCTATGTTACATCAAACTCTTTTTGTGTTATTTCAAATATTCTTTTTAATATGGTTTTTATGCTTGGTGTTTTATTAGATATATGTAAATATATATATAAACTCCATCGAGATGTAAACCGCGAGTAAAATTCATTTCCTATTAACAACTTGATCAAGTAGCTTAATTTTTAATTTTTCTGAAGAGGACCGTTAAGTTTAGAAAGGATAGAAAAAACACGTGCAAGACAAGTTGAACTTGTGTGTGTATATGTGGGAGAAGCACGAAACGAACATCATATCACCACCAATAAATATTCCACCCAAAAGAAAAGAGAGAGAAGAAAGAAAAATAAAAAGGGAAAATCACATTTTAAATATTTAAAGTGTTATTAAGTAATACTTAAAATTTTGAGATATTTTCACTAATACTATATATATTCTTAAAATGATTTCATTAACATTTTGAACCTTAAAATTAAGAAATTTAGTGTGAAAAATATATTAGAATTATATTATGTAATTAAAATTATATTAAAATATATTAGAATGTGAAAAATATATTAGAATTATAGTGTGACACTCTTTGTATAACAATGAAAAATCTCTGTAATGATACTCTGTAAGCCAATGGTACTTGAGAATTATTTTTAAAATGCTACCTTAAGACTTACCTTTCAATTTTATTTTGTAATAAATAATTTTAGTAATTTGAAGACTACACAATTGTAAGTATGGTAAATACACTTACCAGAAAATGCAAATTAATCATGTACAGTAACATGGAAAAAAAAATCGTGAACCTCCACTTATCACGTAAATGCAAATTAAGCTAAAGTCAAACTATCACTATCAGCATGTCTTTCGTAATTTTTAACCCCTAGAGACCAAATTGGTTGATTGGTTCAAAGCCTCCCTTCAGCTGTAACATGTAACATGTATGTAATGCTCCGAACATAAAGGCTCTGAATAACATTGGATTTTAAGTAATATTTCTAAATGATAGAATCAATACCACTTCATTTTGATGAAGATTTGAAAATCTATGATTGAATAACATAATATTTTTCAAAAAAATTTGAATTCTATCTAAATCCATTAGTAACCAAAAGCCAACACCTCAACTAATAAATATTTATAACAAAAGTCGTAGAAGTTGTTGGTTTAGGTAACTCTTGGGGTTAAACCATATAACCTACTTATAGAGGTTGAAATGATTCTTGATTAATAATAATGAGTTACACACATATATATAGTACATAGGAGACTAGGGTTAAAATAATAATTACAAGTAGATCCCTAAATTTATAATGATATACACATTATCTCTGATACGCCCCCTCAAGATGGAGGGAGCTTAACGACTCCAATCTTGAAACACGCTTGTTGGAACTTGGCTCGCGGTAGGGGTTTTGTAAGTGTGTCAGCCAACTGGTCATGAGTCGAAACATGTGCAACACGTAGCTGTTTGGACTGAATCTGATTCCGAACAAAATGATAGTCAAGAGCAATATGTTTCATGCGTGAAGGGAAGACCGGATTTGCACACAGGTAGGTTGCACCAACATTATCGCAATAGATAACAGGAGGAGTAGGAATATCAAGCTTGAGTTCAGAGTATAAGGAACATAACCAGCGAAGCTCGACAGCGATGTTTGCAACAGCCCGATATTCTGCTTCCGTGGAGGAACGCGCGACACCATGTTGTTTCTTAGAAGACCAGGATATTGGATTCCGACCCATGTAGATGACATAACCATTGGTGGAAACATAGTCGTTCGTGTCACCCGCCCAATCCGCATCAGAGAAGCCTTGTAACTTGACAGGTGATGTAGAAAAACAATGTAGTGAAAGAGGTGAAGAGCGTGAAGATAGATACCATGTGTTGTGGTACCAGCAAGATAGCGCAGTACACGTTTTGCGGCTTGCTAGTGCTCCTGTGAAAGATGATTTACAGCATAAGAAATGTCTGGCCGTGTAAATAAGAGATACTGTAGGCTTCCCACAACAGACCGATATTGAGAAGCATCTTCTAGAGGAGAACCGCTGGCAAGTGTGAGTTTGGGCGATGTTGGTAATGGAGTAAAGACTGGCTTAGCTTCTAGCATATTGGTTTTAAGAAGACGGTCAGTGATGTATTTTTGCTGCATAAGGTGCATCCCATGTCGAGACCTGGAAACCTCAATACCCAAAAAATAATGAAGATCAACAGGATCTTTAATGGAGAAGCGGTCGGCGAAGGCAGTGAGAACAGAGGCGACAATGTTAGAGCTACTCCCGGTGACAATGATATCGTCAACATAGACGAGGTGCGAATGAATAACGAAGCATCAACAAGTGAATTTATGAATCCAGTATCAAGTAAGTGTTGCTTGATAGACATGTACCATGCGCGAGGGGCTGCTTAAGGCCATAGATCGGCTTCCGCAACCGACAAACGTAAGAGGGTCGATCTTTATCAACAAAACCCGGTGGCTGCGACATATAAACCTCTTCAGTGAGTTCTCCTTGGAGAAAGGCATTGTTGACATCTAGTTGTTTGATAGGCCATGCTTTCTTCACTGCAACATCTAAGACATCCCGAATTGTTGTAGACTTGATAACCGGACTAAAAGTTTCAGCACAGTCCTTGTCATATTGTTGATGAAAACCCTTAGCCACCAAGCGAGCTTTGTTGCGATCGAGAGTCCCATCAGCAAGAAATTTCGTAGTGAATACCCATCGACAGCCGACAATATTCTGTTGAGCGTTAGGAGGCACCAAATTCCAAGTATAGTTAGCAACAAGAGCATCATACTCAACCGAACACGCCCGTCCCCATCTAGGATCTTTGAGTGCTTGAGCAATTGTTGTCGGTTCAGTCAAGCGAGAGTGACGAGCAGTAGCCATAAAACCGTATTTGTGGATGGGTTTGTATATATTATTTTGGGAGCGAGTTGTCATTTTGTTGTGATTTTGCGGTGGCTCATTATGTCGTATTTGGTTATGTGGTCGAGTGGGAACAGCTTGGTGCGGTGGGTGGATTTGTGGTGGTTGTGGCTGAGTTGTGGGTTGCAACTCATTTTGTGGTCGAGCAGTAGGCTCAGTGGATCGAGGTGGTGGCTGAGTCGTGGGTCTCGACTCATTGTGAGAAGGAGCAGTAGGCCCCGAGAGTGGAGGAGAAGAAGAGGAGGGCGAAGAAGACGATACCTGAGGGTGTTGACCGGATGAGAGTGACGATGGCAGGTGAAGGTCGTTGTCGGAAGGTCCCAAACTTGATGGTGTAGAAGACGTAGTCGACGTCGGAGCAGAGGAAGGTGATGAAGTAAGTAGACTGTGACTTGAAATGGCATTTGGTTGTTGGGCCTTGGATCCATGTTGTGTAGTAGAATGTGGTGTTGGGCTTTGAGGCTAACCCACATTTTTAGTATGACGTTGATATGTATGATTGATAGGAGGTCGCGACAAAGGCAAAACCAACGACGGTGAGGACGAAGGTGGAGATGGCGGTGGTTGCACTGGAGACGGAGCCACTGGAATCATGGTGACTGACGGTGGAGATGACGGTGCACCGACACAGAAGCCAACTTGGACAGAGGTTTGCAATACCAACTTACAGAAAGGGAAAACGTGTTCAACTAATTGAACATGACGCGAAGTATATATGCGGCCAGACTGAATGTGAAGACAATGGTAGGCACTTTGAGTAGCAGAGTAGCCGAGAAAAACACATCCTTGAGACCGATCAGCAAGCCTATGTTGAGTATAAGGCCGAAGCCAAGGGTAGCACAAGCACCCAAAAACTCGGAGATTCTCATAATTTGGTGGTTGTTGAAAAAGCTTTTGAAATGGAGACTGAAGTCCAAGAACTGGAGTGGGCATCCGGTTGATAAGATAAACAGCTGTAGTGAATGCATATGGCCAATGATCCTTTGGTAGTGAAGCCATAGACATGAGAGTGAGGCTTGTTTCCACAACGTGACGATGCTTGCGCTCAGACAAACCGTTATGCTCCGGAGTGTGAGGCGGTGAAGTAAGGTGTGTAATGCCATGTGTGGAGAGCTGGTGTCGTAGAACCACAAACTCACCACCATTGTCGGTGAATAAAGTCCCAATTCTTGTTTGGAAACGATTTTCAACAAGTGCCTTGAAAGTGAGGAACACGTCTTTAACATCAGACTTGCGTTGAAGAGGATATAGCCAAGTATAACGGGTGAAATGGTCAACAAGAACAAGATAATATTTGTAGTTTTGAGTTGAGAGAATTGGAGATGTCCAAACATCAAAGAAAATATACTCAAGAGGGCGAGTGGAGGTTATTGTAGAGTGTGTAAATGGCAACTTCTGACTTTTATTAATAAGGTAATCTGAGCAAGATAAGTGTTTTTGAGTAGAATAAGCAACATGAAGAGAAAAAGTAGAAATAATGGTGTTTAAAATAGGTGGAGAGGGATGGCCTAAGCGAGAGTGCCATGAAACAAGACTTGTTCTTGGACCAGAAGAAGATAACATCGCCACAACATTCAGATTTGTCACCGGCCACACATACAAGCCACGATCAGTTCGGCCTTGGAGTAATGGGACACCCGTACTCAGATCCTTCACCTAAAAGAAGGCAGGATAGAAGTGAACAGAAACACTGTTAGCGTTACAAAGACGATATACAGAAATAAGGTTGCGATGAATATCAGGAACGCAAAGAACTTTATCTAATTTTAAAGCTCTAGTTTGAGAAGGAAGAAGCATAGAACCCGTGTGAGTGATAATCATAGTAGAACCATCAGCAATTACGACATCATCACCTCCAGTGTAGGGGTGGTGCAACGAGAGATTGTTAAGGTCGGAAGTGATGTGGTGTGTAGCACCCGAGTCGACAATAGCAGCCATGTTTGCTCCAGGTTGCCACAGAGTGAAGGAGCTGTTGTTGTTGCGTGAAGCAGGTTGCATCGAGAGGAGTTGAGGACATCTCCTAGCACTGTGTCCTTGAGTGTTGCAAAGTTGACACTTACCCAAGTAAGGACGGAAGGACCGCTTGTTGTTGTTACCTTGAGATGACTGCCAGTTGTTGTTGTTGAATGAGCGAGTTTGAATGGGTTGGTTCCGGGAACGACCGTTGTTCCTGTTGTTGTTGGTGTTGTTGAGATTGTTGTCCATGCGACGTTGGACAACATTGGCGGAGACCGGAAACGGGGTCAGAGACGCAGCAGCAACATCAATGAGGCGAGATTCACGGTTACGTAAGCGTTCATGAACATCGCTAATGGTCGGTTGAACATCTTTGTCTTCTATTTGATCGATGACCGGTTTGTAATCCTCAGGAAGGCCTTCAAGAATCTTCTCTATTTGATCCTCAAGATCAAGCGGTTTCCCAAGCGCAGCAAGCTCATCAAAACGAATAACAAGGCCACGCACATAAGCATCAATAATCATGTTACCTTTAGTCCATACCTTAATCTGATTTCTGATACCTTGTACATGACCACAGCTTGGTTTAGCAAAGATGGACATAAGAGTTTCCTATACCTCAGCAGCTGTAGTGGCACGAGACACCAACGGTTGAACATTAGCAAACATGACACTAAGCAAAGCACTGTAGAGTAGGCAATCTTGGCGTTTCCAGAAAGCAAAATCTGGATTTGGAACGGTGACAGCATCAGTTGTAACGGTGGAAGACGGAGCAGGGTGAGATCCATCAAGGTAGCCGGCGAGTTCATAGCCGTCAATCAAAGCATGGATCTGGAGGCTCCACATCAAGTAATTGGTGTCATTGAGTTTGGTAACATTAGATGTGTTGACGTTAAAGAGAGGATTGGTAGAGGTCATGATGACTTCACCAGTGGAAGGAGATATGTTGCTGGATGTAGTCATACAGGAGGCGTGGTGTTTAAAATATTTAGGTTTAGGTCAGATCTGGTGTTCTGATACCATATAGAGATTGAAATGATTCTTAATTAATAATAATGAGTTACACATATATATAATACATAGAAGATTAGGATTACAATAATAATTATAAGTAAATCCTTAAACTTATAATGATATACGCATTATCTCTGATACTACTGAGAGATCTAAGTTTAGAACCCTTTACTAGTTATTAAAAAGTAATTGTAGCTATGCGAACTATGATAAAAAGGCACGATACTTTTTATATATGAAACGATTATAAAAGATCATAGCTAATTTTTCTGCTAGCTGTCGCACGTTAGTCTGCTGGCAGCCTGGCAGCCCTAATTTATATATATGAAACAATTCAATAAATTAAAGACCTGATTTTTATATATGAAACAATTATAAAAGACCAGAACTCAGATCCAATTTAAATGAAAGACTGCATCGAGTTTTACTTGTAAACAGCGAATGGACAGAATTTTAATACAAGTGTCTCAAGTTGACAGAAAAACAAAACAATACAAGAAATAAAGCCAGATCGAAAGTAGTAATTTAAGAACAGAACAGATGAAAACACCTTCAACAGTATAGTTGACTTTATTTGTTCGTGTATATATATATATGTGGGATAAGCCGGAAACGAATATCATCACAACCAACAAATCATTCACCTAAAAGAGAAGAGAAAAAACTATCACAATTACAAACGATGGAGCCCATAGGTGGATTTCATGAGGCGGAACTATCTCAGCTGGTATATCATCACACAAAATACCAACCCATACCCAAAACACAAAGCCAAACCTCCTCCGATAAACATAAACCCCAACCTTTTCAACCATTTTTTTATTGCCCTTCTACACGAATTATATATGATTATTCCCACTTTATCTATCCGGTCCGTTATTCCCCCGAATATGTTGAGTCTACAACAAGTAGTGATGACAGTGATGACGCTTATGAAGAACATTCAATACTCCCTTTGTTTTGGTGCAACAACAAAGAATTCAATGTCAATGGTGGGTGTTACATATGCAGCGGCTCAAATTTCGGCACAGACTATTATTTTTGTGACATATGTGATCAAACATACCACAAAGAATGCGTCCAATCTCCATTCAAAATCAAACACCCTCATCACCCTAAACATTCTCTCCAACTTTCATATCTTCGGCCTAATGCTCCTGATATAGAGTGTTTATGTTGTGGAAAAAGAGCAATGGGTCTGGTATATAATTGTACCAGGTGTGATGTTGCAATGCATACAGTCTGTGCGATGAAGTCAATACCCTTCGGTGGATTTCATGAGGTGGAAACTGATGGTAAACAATATCTGGTATATCATCACCCGAAATACCAACCCATACCACAAGCACAAACCCCAGTCTCCTCCTTCGGTGAATTAGTCAACGATGCCCTTTTCGTTTGCCCTGTGTCACGATGTCTAAAAGACGGTAATCAAAACTCTCACCCGCTGACTTCCTCCCCGGAATACATCGTCTCTAAAATAAGAACTTCGCGAAACAGAACAAGAAGTGCGCATCAGAAAATTCATTCAGTACTCCCGTTGTTTTGGTGCAACAATAAAGAGTTTGATGACGATGGTGAATGCGGCATATGCAGCGGAGCAAAGTTTGGCACAGACTATTATTTCTGTGTCGAATGTGATACAATTTTACACAGAGAATGCGTCAAGGCTCCACTTAAAATCAAACACCCTTACCATCCTAAGCATTCTCTCCAACTTTACTATTATCGTCCAACTCAAGATGCAGAGTGTTTATGTTGCGGAAGAGGAGCAAGCGATATGGTATATTATTGTACCAAATGTGATGTTGTTATGCATACAACATGTGCGATGACGTCGATACCCTTCGTTGTAGACCAACCAAAAACCCATGATCATCCCCTCACTCTTTTCCCCAAACAGGCTTCTTTAACTTGCAACGTTTGTGGTCTAATCAGAGAAGGTAAACCAACCTACGTTTGTCTCAAATGCAGCTTTGTTGCTCACAACGACTGTATGTATTCTCCACGTATCATCAAGATATCACGTCATAACCATCGTATCTCCTACACCGCTTCTCTACAATCCCAAGAATGTTATTGTGGAGTTTGTCGTAAAAGTATTGATGGTGATTATGGTTCATATACTTGTGACAAATGTGATGACGACTTTGCTGTTCACGTAAGATGTGCTCTACGGAGAGATGTGTGTGATGGAGTGGAACTCGAAGGTGTACCAGAAGAAGATGATATAACACAAGATGATGAGCCGTTTGAGATGATATCTAAAGGAGTGATACTTCATTTTCTTCATGACCATTATCTTCGGCTCGAGGTTAGCCTAATTTATGACGAAAACAAGCTTTGTCAAGCATGTGTTATGCCTATAATTAAGGAGGAGTTCTATTCTTTTATGGAGTGTGAGTTCTATTCTTGTATGGAGTGTGAGTTCATGCTCCATAAAACATGCGCAAACTCTCCCCGCAGAATACAGCATTTGTTACATCCTCATCCACTTAAATTAATCCCTGAGAGTGAGTATGGTAACCGTGTCTACTATTGCGATGCTTGTTATCGTTATTGTGGTGGCTTTATGTATTTTTGTCCCATAGTGGAATGCGATTTCTGTGTAGATGTACGGTGTGCTGCAATATCGGAGCCGTTTGTCTTTCAAGGTCACGACGATCCCTTGTTCCTAGCTTTAGACCCAGAAGTGAAGCCAATATGTAAGGTCTGCAAATCAGAATGTCGTAAACAATTTAATTGCATCAAATGCGATTTTATTGTTTGTATCAACTGCGCTACCTTACCATACAAAGCAAGGTATAAGCACGACAAACACTTGCTTACATTATTGTGGGGGACAGAGGTGTGTGAAAAAGATTGGTGCGAGGTATGCGAACGTAATCTACAAGATACAAGCACTAAGTTATTCTATTGGTGCAACGACTGCTGCACTACTCTTCACATTGCCTGCTTATTTAATGACGACCTATATGTGAAACCTGGTCAAATTTTGAAAGTGAAAGGGAAGGAGGTCAAAGTTATTGCCAAGAGAAATCTTTCTCGACCACTTTGTGATTCTTGTAAGTATCCTTGTCAGGGCAGAGTACTTACGACAGACAACAACAAAGCGTGTTCTATGAAATGTGTTCGTGATATTGTCACTGAAGATGAGAATCCAGTAAGTTAATTATATAGTTCCATCTCTATTATTAGTGTAATTTTTTTTTCTGTTAAAGATGTAATTTGTTTCTACTCTCATTCATATATCCGACTTTGTGGTTTGTTAAGCTTTGACTCTATTCCCATTGTTTTTATTTATTTTTTCATGATTTGATTAAATTTATTGATATGTGGTTGTCTGGTCAACCTCCATAAAACATGCGCAAAATCTCCACGCAGGATACAACATCCATTACATCCTCATCTACTTACATTGAAGATTGGGGGTAGATATGATATAAATTACTTTCGTTGCGATGCGTGTGATTGTGCTTGTGCGGGATTTGTCTATGAGTGTCGCATAGGAGAATGCGAATTTGATCTAGATATACGATGTGCATCAATTTCCGAGCCGTTTGATTTCAAAGGTCATGAACATTCCGTGTTTCTGGCTTTACACCCCGATGTCAAGCCCGTATGTGAGGTATGCAAATTAGAATGTTTTAAACAATTTAATTGCATCGAATGCGATTTTATTGTTTGTATCAAGTGTGCTACCTTACCATACAAAGCAAGGTATAAACACGACAAACACTTTCTTACATTATTATGGGGGAACGAGGTGTGTGAAAATGATTGGTGCGAGGTATGTGAATGTAATCTAAAAGATACAAGCACTAAGTTATTCTATTGGTGCAACGACTGCTGCACTACTCTTCACATTGCCTGCTTATTTAATGACGACCTATATGCGAAACCTGGTCAAATTTTGAAAGTAAGAGGGAAGGAGGTCAAAGTTATTGCCAAAAGAAATCTTTCTCGACCACTTTGTGATTCTTGTAAGTATCCTTGTCAGGGCAGAATATTTACCACAGACAACTACAAAGCGTGTTCTAAAAAATGTGCTTGTGGTATTGTTGTGTTATTCAATCATTGATTTTAAAATACTCAAGAATAAAACATATTATTTCAAATATATGTGTTTTGATTTTTAGGATTTACAATTCAATATGAATTTATCGTTAAGCTAACCAAACTCAGGCGAGAGATCAGAGAAACTGATGAAAGAGTATTCTCCTCTAATCATCACTTCATCATCATCATCATGAATTCATGACCCATTGATCGGATCACACATTTTGTTTCTCTTCTCGCAATCGAATTTTCAAATCCACGATTACCGATTCTGATTCGAGGTTTCTCCGATTTTGATTTCACCCTCCCAACGGTGATCGGAGAATTTGGCCATGTCGTGGGGATTAGGATGGAAGAGATCATCGGAGAGTTTCCGATTGAGTCTCAGTTACGGATCAACGATCCGATTCAATCACCGTCCGCGTCTCCGTTCGGATCTCCAACTTCGATGTCTTCGTCGTGTTCATCTCCATCCGCTGTGGAGGATCCTGAATTAGGGTTCCGAATTGATTAAGTTTTCTATTGTGATGCCTGTTACCGTTATTGTGGCGACTTTATGTATTCATGGCTGCAATATCTGAGCCATTTGATTTCCAAGGTCATGAACATCCTTTGTTCCTTGCTTTACACCCTGGCGTCAAGCCTGTATGTGAGGTCTGCAAATCAGAATGTTATAAACAATTTAATTGCATCAAATGTGATTTTATTGTTTGTATCAATGTTTTCACGCCGGCCCGGAGGATAGAGGATGTTGATGGAGGCATGGAGCAGAACCATATTGATCATTACAATTACTCTGGAATAGAAGATAATTATAATACATTTACCAAATAAATTTCCTTATTTTTTTCTTAAATAACTTTTTGTAACATTTATAAAATACATCATCATTACATTTTAGTTTTTGCGATCTAAAGATAATTGTATAAATATCATTATAATATTTATTTTATTTAAGGTTTTAAGTTTTTCGAAAATTATATATTTCTTTCTTATCTTTTTTTTTTTTCCTTCCAATAACTTTTATTAATCAGTTGGGTATTACAACATGTACCAAACCAATACAAAACTTCAAAAACAATTTATTACATAAGCAGAAATATGTGTCATATAGTGAAGATAGCAAGCATGAAAAGAGTGAAATTGACGATGCTTCCTTCAGATAAGTCTTACTCGTATGTTCCTTCTTCATAAACCATCCTACTCGAATGTGATATGTATGCCGTACTGGCATTTTTTTGTTGTAACTCCACATCACATAGAAAAAACCCATTGCTTTTGGAAAAAGTTTTGAAATCTTGACAATCCAATACCAATTAGTCCGTATCGTTGTCCTTGTTTTCATCATAAAATTTGGCTTGCTACTAGTGTAATTCCATCCAATTATACATCTCACACCAAAGACGCCATTGAAGATCTTCACGATGAACCACGTCTTCATCGCACGAACAATTACGCCTATGTGCAGAGGAATGAATGGAGACCATAATTTCTTTCCGTAAACGATAGTATCGCGATCATATTCTCCTGGATCTCAAATCCAAAATTGATCTCTCTTTCTCAGAATGGAGAGATCGAAACTAGAGGCATAACCTCTTTGATGAACATAGCGACCCGTTTCGAAGATGAAACGACAAACACCGATAAACGGAAAGGAGCCGACACCATAACCTTTGTGTTGTGGCCAGATTAGTGTCGGAATTATACACCCCCAATGGATTCGAAGGAGAAAGAGAAAATGGAACGATGATATCAAACTCATCGTTAGATTACGAACCCTCTGTTCCCAGAATCCATTAAACCGAAAAGCAGAAGTTGGTCTCGGATCTATCATTCTCTCCAAGATTGATGATGTATGTGTGTTAATGATACACAACCTATACCAAAAGGATGATAAAATCGAGTTCCGTGGAAGGATCGGGGCTAACGAAACGAGAAAGAAGATGACTTGGGATTCTCTAAAGCCCAATATCATTAACGTAATAGTTTTTTTTGTAACATTTTTAATATATTCATCGTTACATTTATTTATCTTGAACTTTATCTGAGATATATTAAATAAAAAAACGGGTCGGATTTTTCAGATGATAACTGCTATTTGCAAAGTCGATCAAAGTTTTTGTAAAATTTATAAGGTTTTATAGAGTATGTTAAAATGTTTTTATTTTTACGTATATATAAGATAGTTATAAGTCTTTTATATTAAGATAGTTTTAAAAAAAATAATAATGTTAAATTATATTCAAAAAAAAATAAATTTTCTTAAAGTTTGTAGAAACTTTTTTAAAAATTATGTAAAAAAAAAGGATTTGTTTGGATTTTAGTACGTTTTAATAATTTAATTAGATTTATAGCCACTTTACTAAACAAAATTTGGAAATCAGTCCGTGTATCACTGTTACACTAATAGAATAAATTATGTAATACAGTTTTGGGTGTGTTGTAGAAATGACCAAAGAGGGCTTTTGTGTTTCTCTCCCCATCCGATCTCTCTCTCTTATCGTCTCTCTTACAAAGCTTAAGTATTTGTTTCTCTGACTTCCTTCTCTCTTGTTTTTTTTCTCCATTGTCTTACTCATTTAGTCACCGAGGAAGCGCTAGACGAAGGTGGCCAATCGTGATTTGGTTTTAGACGATAAATAAAATCAGAAAAATTGAAACCACTTAAAACTTGTTTTGGTTATTGTTATGAATTCTCTGATTATTGGTAGATTTATGTTATTTGGGTTAAAATTACACAAGAAAACAATAGAAAAATGGAAGCAAAACCAAAAATCTGAGTTTAGGAAACGCAGACTTCGGGGTGGCTATTCGGTTTTGGGAAGAAGATGACTTAACGGGAAAATTACTATTTTGCCCCTCTTTGTTTAGAAAAGAAAAGAGAAATATGAACATTGGAATGATCGATAAATTACTATTTCACAATAATATATATTTACATGATTGTTTTTGATAATTCTTTGTAACGCCCAGTTTAATTTATGTCTAAGCCAACTACTGTTAGCTTGAGTTTTAATGGTGGGATTAAGATTTCAACATCTACTTTGTAATTTAGGGAATGTTGCGAGAGAAAAATAGGTGTTTATTAAACAGAGACAAAAAAAGTAAAAAATTATCTTTACCTATTTGTTTAAGGTTTCCAAGCTCAAAAACCTTATCACTATGCTAGATATACAGAAGCCTTAGATGGTTTTAGTTTGTACACATTTATTGTTAGATAGTTTTTAATCTTTTATATGTTTATTGTGGATGGTTTTAATCCATATCAGTTTATTGTTGGATGGTTTTTAGTCCGTACACGTTATTGTTAGATGTTTTAATGTGTACACATTTAATGCTGGATGGTTTTTTATCTGTACATGTTTATTGTTGGATGGTTTTTAGTTTGTACACATTTATTGTTAGATGTTTTAATGTGTACACATTTAATGTTGGATGGTTTTTTATTTGTACACGTTTATTGTTGGATGGTTTGAATCCGTACACGTTTATTGTTGGATGGTTTTTAATCCGTACACGTTTATTGTTGGATGGTTTTTAATCCGTACACGTTTAATGTTGGATGGTTTTTAATCCGTATACGTTTATTGTTGGATGGTTTTTTAATCCGTACACATTTATTGTTGGATTGTTTTTAATCCGCACACGTTTATTGCTAGATGATTTTAATTTGTCCAATACATATACATCTTACTGACTAATGACCATTCTAGAATCTAAACTGAAAAATACGTACCTGGGCTTTTGGAATTTAAGGCTATGAATGGAGATATTTTATTTGCGGAATTGAGATAAGATTTATGAATAACGCACATCCTTCACCAATCACAACAATTGTTATTAATTTGTGGTTTTACAAAAAAAATGAACAAAAAGAGGTGGGTGCGTTTTTTGAGAAGGCAAAATGCCTTGGACCGCTGTAACAACTCAAACATGTTTATTACCCAACGGTCGGAAGAAAACCGCAGTGGATTATTTATATATATATATATATATATTTTATTATTTTGATTATAATTAAAAATAGTGTATAGTTGTTGTTTTATCTCCCACATATATATGTCTATGATTCTATCTAGGCTATATATTCTCCCTCTTCTTTTCCCTCTTAGATCATTGTTATATAAAAATTTGCAATCCAGTTTTTTATATTAAAAACATTAAAAAAAAACAGATAAGAAAAAAAAGATTAATTTGTAATCCAATTTACTTATGTTTAAAGCAGAAATTTTTATTTTGAAGAAAAACATATGTTTAAAATATTTCTGATTAACAACTGAAAATTTTCATATTAACAATATCGCTAATAGTTTTTTCACCAATCAAACATCATTGTGTACCGCTTATTTTGCATAAACCGCACTTATATCGCAAATATTTTTATCCCGCACGTACCGCAGTTGAACCATATCGCTAACAAATGTGATGATTATGCTGTTCACTTAAGATGTGCTCTACGGAAAGATGTGTGGGATGGAGTTGAACTCGAAGGTTTACCAGAAGAAGATGACATAGCACGAGATGCTAAGCCTTACAAGATGATATCGGAAGGAGTGATACTCCATTTTCTTCATGAACATCATCTCCGACTAGAGGTCGACATACTTTACGACGAAAAAAAGCTTTGTGAAGCTTGTGTTATGCCTATCTGTGAAGGTAACTTCTATTCTTGTATGGAGTGTGAGTTCAACCTCCATAAAACATGCGCAAAATCTCCACGCAGGATACAACATCCATTACATCCTCATCTACTTACATTGAAGATTGGGGGTAGATATGATATAAATTACTTTCGTTGCGATGCGTGTGATTGTGATTGTGCTTGTGCGGGATTTGTCTATGAGTGTCGCATAGGAGAATGCGAATTCGATCTAGATATACGATGTGCATCAATTTCCGAGCCGTTTGATTTCAAAGGTGATGAACATTCCGTGTTTCTGGCTTTACACCCCGATGTCAAGCCCGTATATGAGGTATGCAAATTAGAATGTTTTAAACAATTTAATTGCATCGAATGCGATTTTATTGTTTGTATCAAGTGTGATACCTTACCATACAAAGCAAGGTATAAACACGACAAACACTTTCTTACATTATTATGAGGGAACGAGGTGTGTGAAAATGATTGGTGCGAGGTATGTGAATGTAATCTAAAAGATACAAGCACTAAGTTATTCTATTGGTGCAACGGCTGCTGCACTACTCTTCACATTGCCTGCTTATTTAATGACGACCTATATGTGAAACCTGGTCAAATTTTGAAAGTGAAAGGGAAGGAGGTCAAAGTTATTGCCAAGAGAAATCTTTCTCGACCACTTTGTGATTCTTGTAAGTATCCTTGTCAGGGCAGAGTACTTACGACAGACAACAACAAAGCGTGTTCTATGAAATGTGTTCGTGATATTGTCACTGAAGATGAGAATCCAGTAAGTTAATTATATAGTTCCATCTCTATTATTAGTGTAATTTTTTTTTCTGTTAAAGATGTAATTTGTTTCTACTCTCATTCATATATCCGACTTTGTGGTTTGTTAAGCTTTGACTCTATTCCCATTGTTTTTATTTATTTTTTCATGATTTGATTAAATTTATTGATATGTGGTTGTCTGGTTGATCTAGGTTAACCCTATAATATTATTAACCCAATGATCGCACTGTCCGGATTTAAGAACATATGGGGGATAGATACTTCTGTAATGTAAATTATGTAATCTGTAATGCATAACTTTTTAATTATTTCGAAAATACATGTTAATGTAAATTATGTAATCTGTTGTAATGCATACTTTTTTTTCTTCTTCTTCTTTTTTCGTCAAACAAATCATTTTAATTTCAATAATTTTAAATTCACCTTCCAAGGAACGACGACGTTTCGTGACGTTTCGTAGCGTCTCTTAGATTATTTTGTGTATCAGGCGAGAGAGATCAGAGAAAGTGATGAATGAGTATCCTCCTCTGATCATCAATCACTTCTTCATCATCAACCATTGATCGGATCACATTTTGTTTCTCTTCTCACAATCGAATCTTCAAGATCCACGATTACCGATTCTGATTCGAGGTTTCTCCGATTTTGATTTCACCCTCCCAGCGGTGATAGGAGAATTTAGCCATGTCGTGGGGATTAGGATGGAAGAGATTATCGGAGAGTTTCCGGTTGAGTCTCAGTTACTTTTATGGGGGAAAGAGGTGTGTGAAAAAGATTGGTGTGAAGTCTGCCAGCGTAATTTGAGAGACACAAACACAAAATCCTTCTATTGGTGCAACGTTTGCTGCACTACTCTTCATACTACCTGCTTATTTGATGACGACCTTTTTCTGAAACCTGGTCAAATTTGGAAAGTACGAGGGAAGGAGTTCAAGGTTCTTGGCAAAGATAACCTTTCCCGGCCACTTTGTGATTCGTGTAAGTACACTTGTCAGGGCAGAATATTTAAGAAAGACAACAAGAGAGCGTGTTCTATCAAATGTTCTCGTGATATTGTCTTAGTTTCAACTGAAGATGAGAATCCAGTAAGTTAATCATATCGATATCTCCCAATATTAGTGTAATTTTTTTTTCTCTTTTCTTTTGTTTTAAAAGATGTAGAAGAGATCATCGGAGAGTTTCTGTCGCTGATGATCTAAACGACGAAATCTAATCTAACACAGCTACGGCATGCCCATGAACTTCGCTTTTTGAAATACGAAAACTCAGCTAAGACGATTCCACTCGTCCTCGGCGTCTCCATTAGAATATATCCAATCTAGGGCAACAAAACAAAAGGTGGAGAGCAACAAACATTGATTAAGAAAATGTCATATCTTTAATTTTAGCAATTGAGGTATATTATAATGACACTCTCTGTGCTACGTTACGTATACTTGTTTCTTGGATATATATCTCAACTAATTATTTCAAGACAAGCCGTTTTTTTTTTCTTTCCATGTTCTGTTTTTAATGCTCTGTTAGATTAGATTTCTTTTTTAGCTGATCTTGGCTGAAACTCTTGTGAAGTGGCTGACCTAAGACAATTTGTTGGTCTTGTTGAATTATCATTAGAACACATTATTAAACTCGCCTGGCCTCTTATTGATTTCAGATCACTATGGGAGAGAGCTGGTATTATTGTTTTGCTTTCAAGTTATAATTAATAGATCCTATCTTTTAAGCTAGTTATTGGTTAAGACTTATTCATTATTTGATTGAAGTGCAACTTATGTAATGGCACCAAGGCTTTTTAGTAATCCCTTTAGAATCCTTCCAGAAGCTTTATCCTTACTTCAGCTGTAAAAATTGTGTTGCACTGCAGATGAGAATCGAAAATCATATAGGGGTAAGTAGAACACTCATCACGCAATCTGTCTTTTACGTTTCATTCTCTAATTAAGATACTTAAGTTTTTATGCTCAAGTGAGATAGGTTCAATCTTCGGAAACTAGCTAACTTCATAATTCAAAACCCCAAGATAGAAAAAAGAAAACTAAATCTTACATTTTACAGTATGAACATAATATTTAACAGAAAAAAACGTGAATTTAAACATTAAACGTGTTGCAAAGAAAATACATAAATATTTACTTTCAAAACAATAACTAGTTATTGGTTAGGACACATTTTCAGAAAATGTCTCATAACATATAATTTTCTCTTCTTAATTAATAAATGTTTCATAATTACAGAAATTATTGTTAGAGTGGATCGATCGTCGTTTTTATAAAATTCAAAAGTAGTTTGCTAGTCATAAATCATGAACGTTCCTTATCTGCACGTCTTTTGTAAACATTTAATCCCTAGGGAGTATAGAGACCACCAATAGGTTAATTGGTTCGAAGCTTCCAGCTGTAACTTGTGTGATGCTTATATTATTCTCAGTTAATCAAAGACCTGCGCACTTCTTTACTTTAATTAATTAATCGATTGATACAGCGTTACTAGACAGCGAGTGATGCGTACAATACTAAAATGCTCACGACTAAAACAAATCTCAAATGCATTCTTTATCTTCGCTCTTTTGTTAAAATATTTGGATATATTATAATTTTGCATAACGTTATATAAAAACAGAGGATATATTGTAGAGTCTTATACACTTATAAGTTATAACTCACACCTCCTCACACGTTAGAAAACTTAACAAGTTAGAAAATTAACTTAATACCCTAGTTTTTTTTTTTTTTTTGACAAACATATAACTGTGGGTCAGCACTACGTTCAAGTCAAGCTTTCAAAGTGGGAGTTCCTTATTATTTTGTTAGAAATTGATTAGGTTGGAGTATGATTTAATTAATTAAATTTTATTTGATTGTATATATAGAAATTACAAGTAAAGTAAAAATTTCTGTAAATTAATATTCTATAAATTAATAAAGACTATAAAATAATAAATTTCTCTGTTTAAAGTTGGATTGGTATAAAAATTAACCAAATTTGATAAAATAACAAAAACAATATTTTCTTAGAGTTTTTCTATAAATATATGGTCCGCTAATAATATAAATTAATAATCATAAAAATTTACATAATATATATATATATATAATTTGATATATTAATGTATGTTTTGATTTTTCTTCTAAAATATTTTTATTATAATTCATCTCTATAAATCAATATTTATGTCGTACTTTGAAACTATAACATGTCATAAAAATTGTCAAAATTTTCTGTAATTTTTCAATTTATAAATATACATTACCTTTTTTTTTACTTATTTATTTTTTAAATAAGGGTAAAATAGTCATCACAAAGAAAAAGAGAATAAAATTGAATCATATGTAAAAAAATTGAACCACTTAAAAAAAATTAAAATCTCAAATATTTTTAGTCATTTGAAGATTATGCAATATAATATACATTACCGTTTGTGTTAAGTGTATTTTACATCAAAGTTTGTTAAATGTGAAACAGAAACAAATTACAGTAGTGGTGGATGGAAATAACTATATTACAAAACCAAATGCCAATGATATTTAAATCCCAAATAGCTCAATTATTTTCACTAAAATTGTACTACATACACGTATGTATGTGAACTATATATAAGACGCAATGATTTTTGTAGACGAAATAATATTAAAAGACTGCATCGAGTTGTAAACAGCTAATGAGACAATAATATATTTTAAAGTGTCAACTGGGTTAGTAATTTAATCACAAAATAAAATAACAATTAAAGCCTGATCGAAAGCAATTTTAGAAAAGACGAGAATCATGTGCAAGACAAGTTGACAATTATTTGTTTATTGTATTTCTTTGGCGACCGTGAAGTCACCGGATGAATTGCCGAGTAGATAATGTGGGAGAAGCAGGAGACGAACATCATCCCAACCAAAAAAGTCTTTCACCTAAGCTATCAAAATAACTGGTGGAGTAGCAATGGATTCCATGGGTGGATTTCACGAGGTGCAAAACGATGATAGGCTATCTCAGCTGGTATATTATCACCCAAAATACCAACCCATACCAAAAACAAAAAAACCAACCTTGTTCAATAAAGCAGCAAGCCGCGACCACCCTTCTGATCAACCCCTTTTCTTATGTCCTCTTCTACGAATTTTAGAAGATAACTCCGATTCTCTCACTTATAAAGTTAGTTATTCCCCGGAATACGTCGGCTCTACAACAAGAAGTGGCAAGTCTTATGACCATCCACTACTCCCTCTGTTTTGGAGCAACAATAAAGAATTTGATGCTGATGGTGGGTGTGACATATGCAGCGGCTCAAATTTTGGCACAGACTATTATTTCTGTGTCAAATGTGATAAAGTTTTCCACAAAGAATGTGTCCGATCTCCGTTCAAAATCAAGCACCCTTACCATTATGATCATTTTCTCCAACTTTCCTGTCGTCTTCCTAGTTCTCCTGATAAACAGTGTTTATGTTGTCGAAGAAGAGCAACAGACCTGGTATATTATTGTACCATATGTGATGTTGTTATGCATACAATTTGTGCCATGAAGTCGATACCTTTGGGAGGATTTCATGAGGTGGAGAACGATGGTAAACTATCTCAGTTGGTATACCATCACCCGAAATACCTACCCATACCACAAACACATAGCCCAACATCTTCCTCCGGTGAAGCAGCTAGCCACGACCTCCCTTTTCAAGAACGTTTTTTGTGTCCTTATCCACGAACTTTAAGAGAACCCTCTGATCCTCCTCTCATGTTTCCGATTAGTTATTCCCTCGAATACCTCGGCTCTACAATAAGCAGTGATAATCCGTATGAACCTCATTCATTAATCCCTTTGTTTTGGTGCAACAATAAAGAATTAGATGCTGATGGTGGGTGCGACATATGCAGCGGCTCAAATCTTGGTACAAATTATTATTTTTGTGTCATATGTGATAAATCTTTCCACAAAGAATGCGTAAAGTCTCCACTGCAAATCAAACACCCTTATCATCCCGAGCATTATCTTCGGCTTTACTATCGTCATCCTACTGCTGCCAGTATAGAGTGTTTTTGTTGTGGAAGAATAGCAAAAGATTTGGTATATTATTGTATCATATGTGATGCTGTAATGCATACAGTCTGTGCAATGAAGTCAATACCCTTCGTTGTAGACCAACTGAAACGTCATGACCATCCCCTCACTCTTTTTCCCGAACAGGCGCTCTTAACTTGCAACATTTGTGGTATAATCAGAAAAAACTATCCCACATACGTTTGTCTCAGATGCAGATTTGTTGCTCATAATGATTGTATGTATTCTCCATCCATCATCAAGATTTCACGTCACCACCATCGCATCTCCTACACTTCTTCTCTCCAATCCAAAGGATGGTCTTGTGGAGTTTGTCGTAAAAGTATTGACGGTGATTATGGTGCATATACTTGTGACAAATGTGATGAATATGCTGTTCACGTAAGATGTGCTCTACGGAAAGATGTGTGGGATGGAGTTGAACTCGAAGGTGTACCAGAAGAAGATGATATAACACAAGATGTTGGGCCGTTCGAGATTATATCTGAAGGAGTGATACTTCATTTTCTTCATGACCACTATCTTCAGCTTGAGGTTAGCATAATTTGTGATGAGAACAAGTTTTGCCAAATGTGTGTTATGCCTATCTTTGAAGTTAACTTCTATTCTTGTATGGAGTGTGAATTCATCCTCCATGAAACATGCACAAAATCTCCCCGCAGAATACAACATGTGTTACATCCTCATCCACTTGAATTGATCCCAATGAGTAGAAGTAAATATGATAAGGCTAACTTCTTGTGCGATGCTTGTTATCGTTATTGTGGCGACTTTATGTATTGTTGTCCCATAGTGGAATGCGAGTTTGGTGTAGATGTAAGGTGTGCTGCAATATCTGAGCCATTTGATTTCCAAGGTCATGAACATCCCTTGTTCCTAGCTTTACACCCCGACGTCAAGCCCATATGTGAGGTTTGTAAATCAGAATGTTATAAACAATTTAATTGCATCAAATGTGATTTTATTGTTTGTATCAAGTGTGCTACCTTACCATACAAAGCAAGGTATAAGCACGACAAACACTTTCTTAAACTTTTATGGGGGAAAGAGATGTGTGAAAAAGATTGGTGTGAAGTCTGCGAGCGTAACTTGAGAGACACCAACACAAAATCCTTCTATTGGTGCAACGTTTGCTGCACTACTCTTCACACTGTCTGCTTATTTGATGATGACCTTTATCTGAAACCTGGTCAAATCTTGGATGTATATGGGAAGGAGGTAAAACAGGTCAAAGTTCTTGCCGGAAGAAATCTTTCTCGACCACTTTGTGATTCTTGTGAGTACCCTTGCCAGGGCAGACTATTTACGACAGACAACTTCACAACTTGTTCTATAAAATGTGCTCGTGATATTATATAATTTATCTTTCTATATCAATGTTATTTTGTTTTTTGTTTTCTTTTGTTATCAATGATGTAATTTGTATTCATATAGCAGACTTTGTGGTTTGTTAATCTTCAACGATGCGATTGTTTTTCTTTTTCTTTTCTTATCTTCATGATTTGATTAATCTATTGACATGTGGTCGATCTAGGTAAACCCGATAATTCAAGGATAATCCGGTCGAGATTTAACTAACATGTTTCTTTGTGTTAATTACGAACGTTATAAAAGTTATAGAAAGAATTTCAAATTATTTTAGAAGGAACGCCGACGTTTCGTAGTGTCACGTAGATCAAAGTAACAGACTATGATATCAAGTTTAACCAACCAAATTCAGACGAGAGATCAGAAACAAAGTGATGGATGAGTACTATATTTTGTTTATCTTCTCTCAATCGTATTTTTCAATCAGTGGCAAAAAAAATAAAAAAGCTCCTTAATCTATTAAAGGACTTATTGATTTTTTTTTGGTCTATTTGGTTTATATAATTTTTTTTTTGTGACTTTTCTAGATTACAATTTTTTTTTGTATCCTTTTAATTTACAAATTTTTTATTTTTTGTTTATTTAACTTACAAAAAAAAACATTTTCTTATATGTATATACCCTTTAATCTATGTACCTGGGGCGCTCGCCCCTAGTTAAGCTTCAATCATCCAGTTCGATCCACGATTACTGATTTTGATATCGAGGTTTGATCTCCGGTTGTGATTTCTCCGGAGGGTTTCCGTTTGAGTCTCAGCTACGGCGCCGATGATCTAAACGACGATCCGATTCAATTACCATCGGCGTCTCCGACTTCGTGATGTTCTTCTCCATTCTGAATTAGGGTTCCCGATTGATTTATCAAACTGGAATTTACTCTAATCGCAAAAAAAAATAAACGAGATTTCATGATAAAGGGAAGTAGCCTGTAGCATTGGTTCCCTTTACCAAAACTATCTTAGTCTTTGTAAACCCTTAGCCCAAACAACTTGAGTGAAGGGACAATGTAAGAAGATATGGTCTTGTCTCTCTACAGCTACAGAGCAAAGGCAGCAGATTTCCGAGACTTGTAAGCCCCCATGATGCAAGTTATGCCATCATTGAGAGTCTATCAAGATTTGCAATCCAAAAGTTCAGAAGTTGAAAGCATCAACACAATATTTTTGTATTATTTAAAATTACTTAAAAATTTTGAATTAGTTCGGAAATACATGTTAATGTAAATCATATAATCTGTAATGCATTTTTTTTTTTCGAACCAGTTTTTCTGTCAAACGTTATAAAACTTTTTTATTTCCATAATCTTAAATTTACCTTTACAAGGAACGACGCCGTTTCGTAGCGTCTCATAGATTTATTGTGTATCATCATCATCAAGTTAACCAAACTCAGGCGAGAGAGATCAGAGAAAGTGATGAATGAGTATTCTCCTCTGATCATCACTTCTTCATCATCATCATCACCCATTGATCTGGTCACATTTTGTTTCTCTTCTCACAATCGAATTTTCAAATCCACGATTACCGATTTTGATTCGAGTTTCTCCGATTTTGATTCACCACCCTCCCAGCGGTGATCGGAGAATTTAGCCATGTCATGGGGGTTAGGATGGAAGAGATCATCGGAGAGTTTCCGATTGAGTCTCAGCTACGGCGCCGATGATCTTAATGACGATCCGATTCAATCACCGTCCGCGTCTCCGTTCGGATCTCCAACTTCGTCATGTTCTTCTCCATCCGCTGTGGAGGATCCTGAATTAGGGTTCCGGATTGATTTAGACTGGACCGCTGGCGATTCGGAGGATCAGGTAGCGTTGAGATTGGAATCGCAGTTAATGGTGGCTTTGCCTGCGCCGCATGATACAGTTGTTGTTGAATTGAAAGGATACGGAGACGGCGATGAAGGTGGTATAGAGAATGTTGGAATAGAGATGAGAGTTGAGAAACGGAGAGAGCCTTTGCGAGCAGTTACATTGATGAAAGCTGCTGGTTCGGGTCAGCAGTACGACGGTGTAGGCATCTTGACTAGGCTGATGCGTTCTGATATGATGCCTGCAGCTATTCCTGCGCCGGCTATCGACGTTGCGTCATCTTGTGGGGTGCATTGGAAGACTGTCACCTCGTTGAGTCTATCTGGTTGTGGTTTATTGGTAACGTTTCTTTAACGTTTTAGAATTCTGGATTCTCTGCTGCTGTATAGTTTGGTGCTCATTTGGATAATTGCTTTTCAAATTGGATTATGCTGTTCTGTTTCTAATGCTTTGCGATGTTGGGCAGGTAATGCCAGTTGAAGTGACTGAGTTACCTCTCCTTGAGAAGCTGTGCCTTGAGCACAATAAACTGTCAGTTTTGCCACCTGAGATAGGGAAGCTGAAAAACCTTAAGGTTCTTAGAGTCGACAATAACATGCTTATATCGGTTCCTGGTGAGCGTAACTTGTCAATTCCTTAATACTTGTTAATAGCATTTTAATGGTAACATAAATACATGTTGGTGGAATAATTAGATGAGATTAGATTTTTCAGCTGATGTTGGTTGAAACTCTTGTGCAGTGGAACTAAGACAGTGTGTGGGTCTTGTTGAATTATCGTTGGAACACAATAAACTGGTCCGGCCTCTTCTTGATTTCAGGTCATTGTTGCGGAGAGCTGGCATTACTGTTTTGCTTCTGTTTTTGTTCTTGAATTTAGTACGAGACTGATTAGTTATTCGATTGAAATGCAGGGCGATGTCTGGGCTACGAATACTACGGCTTTTTGGTAATCCCCTTGAATTCCTCCCAGAAATTTTACCCTTGCATCAGCTTCGCCACTTGTCTCTTGTAAATATCAGAATTGTGTCTGATGAGAATCTAAGATCAGTAAATGTACAGATTGAGGTAAAAAGAAAACTCATCACACAATATGTCTGCTAGTTCATTCTCTAGATCATTAAGTTTTATGCTAAGGGTGACTTTCCATGATGCCAGACTGAAAACACTTCCTATTTTGGAGCCTCTAGGCACAAGCTAAGTGCCTTCTCTCCCCTTATATTCCGTTCCTCGTCTTGTCACCATCCTCTTCTAGCATCTACATTGGTGAAGATAATGCAAGATGAAGGAAATCGTTCTGTCATTGGTAAAGATGAAAATGCGGTGAGGCAGCTTATAAGTATGATAACAAGTGACAATCGCCATGTGGTATGTTGGTTTTTTGTTTCTATGCTATGGGTTGAGAAAAAGTCTACTTTTTTTTTGGAACAATCACTGTAACTATTGGTTTGATAGGTTGAGCAAGCTTGTGTTGCTCTATCATCTCTTGCTCGAGATGTTGGCGTAGCAATGCAGCTGATGAAGTGTGATATCATGAAGCCAACTGAAACTGTTCTGAAATCTTCGACCCCAGACGAAGTTATATCCGTTTTACAAGTGGTGGTCACCTTAGCTTTTGTATCTGATTCCGTTTCTCAGAAGATGCTCACCAAGGATATGCTGAAAGCCTTAAAATCCTTGTGTGCCCATAAGAATCCTGAAGTAAGATAGCTGCAATTTTGGCTTCCTAATAAGAAAATTCCATAGTTTCTTCAACTGAGTTTCCTTTCTCTTAGGTTCAAAGACAAGCCTTATTAGCAGTTGGGAACTTGGCCTTCTGTTTGGAAAATCGTCGAATTCTGATTACTTCAGAGAGTTTGAGGGAGTTATTGATGCGGTTAACTGTTACACCTGAACCACGAGTCAACAAAGCTGCGGCTCGAGCTTTGGCAATTCTTGGTGTGTGTCTTGTGTATCAAATCGTCATTTTTGCTAGATACTCTAGTTGGGCATTACATAAAACGTTTTTCTTCTGATGACAGGAGAAAATGAAATTCTGCGACGTTCCATAAAAGGCAGGCAAGTACCGAAACAGGGACTGCGCATACTCACCATGGATGGAGGTGGAATGAAAGGTCTTGCAACGGTGCAGATTCTTAAGGAGATTGAGAAGGGAAGTGGCAAGCCTATACATGAACTATTCGACCTTATATGTGGCACATCAACAGGAGGAATGCTAGCTATTGCCCTTGGTGTCAAGCTTATGACACTGGAACAATGTGAAGAAATTTACAAGAATCTAGGTGTGTAGAATTCCCTTTGAGCTCTACAGCTTCGTTGATGTATTGGTTCTGGACTTTAATTTGGATGATTTTTCTTTAGGAAAGCTTGTTTTTGCTGAATCTGTTCCAAAGGACAATGAAGCTGCAAGTTGGCGGGAAAAGTTGGATCAGCTATATAAAAGTTCATCACAAAGTTTCAGAGTTGTTATCCATGGATCTAAGGTATATACAACTCTGTTGGTTCTTCTCTAGCGACATAAAATCGAAGAGCTAAACTTTCTGATTATGGTTTTAAGGAATCATCATTTTTTATTTTATTTATCGTCTTGAATTTTGAATGTAATTCTTAACCGGTGCTGCTGAAGCCGCATAAAGATTAAAAAGATTATGTCCACTAAGGATTGTAAATAGATATGCTTGATAAAACCTAATCTTCTTGGTTCAGACATAACTTGGAATGTGGTTTTATAATATACTGTCTTGCAGCACAGTGCAAACGAGTTCGAGAGACTGTTAAAGGAAATGTGTGCTGATGAGGATGGAGATCTACTAATAGAGTCAGCTGTGAAGAATGTTCCAAAAGTCTTTGTCGTATCTACTCTTGTTAGTGTGATGCCTGCGCAGCCATTTATATTTCGAAACTACCAGGTACAAAACTACACCCTTTTTCTTTTGCTTTATTCTTGATTCTCTGTTAACTGGCGACGAAGTGTTAACCATTTCACATTCGCCTATCATGATCTCCCTCTATTTCGGCGCATTTAGCTCTCCTTTCTATTTGCAGTATTCTGTTGGAACACCGGAAATGTCATATGCATTTTCAGATCACTCAGGCGGCAGTACATTAACTTCATCAACTGCCAGTGTTCAAGCTGGTTACTACAGGCAAAGTGCTTTTATGGGAAGTTGTAAGCATCAGGTTTGGCAAGCGATACGAGCATCATCAGCTGCCCCATATTATCTTGATGATTTTTCAGTCGGTAAAAGTCAACTATCTCCCTTCATAATCCTTATCCTCGATACTTTATAGTAAGCTTTTACACTGATATTGTAAAAAAAAAATTCTTTTTTCTTCTTTTCCAAATCACTTAAGACTCGTACCGCTGGCAAGATGGTGCAATAGTGGCAAACAATCCTACAATATTTGCCATCAGAGAAGCACAGCTTCTATGGCCTGACACAAAAATTGACTGCTTGGTTTCGATTGGCTCTGGCTCTGTACCAACCAGGGTAATTCCCGTCTTTTCTCTTATGTGGAACTTAGTTGATGGAACTGTGGCTCCAAATGACAATTACACATGGTCAAATAGTGAAAAAGAAAACTTTTTTTGTATAAGAAAAATCGCTGAAGTACATAATGTGAATAAAAGCTAGACGTCCTTGTAAAGTTTAAGTAATTATTTTCAATGTCAATCTAACTGTCTTGTAGGTACGGAAAGGTGGATGGCGTTATTTAGATACTGGACAAGTACTGATTGAGAGTGCATGCTCAGTCGAAAGGGTTGAAGAAGCTCTAAGCACATTGCTCCCTTTGTTGCCAGAAATACAATATTTTCGTTTCAACCCAGGTAGGTAACACACACAGCATTTTACAACATACAAGAACACGCTATCCTCTTGAACACCTAGGAAATCTTAATTTTATAATCTATGTCAATTATCATAATGCATAATTGTTTGATGTCGAATATAGTTAAGTCTTTAAATATCTGGTCTATGCAGTTGATGATCGCTGTGGAATGGAGTTGGATGAGACTGATCCAGCGATCTGGCTAAAATTGGAAGCTGCGATTGAAGAATACATACAAAGCAATTCCCAAGTACTTAAAAACGCCTGCGAGAGATTAACACTCCCCTTCCTAAACGATGAGAAGTGGTGTGAGAATTTGAAACCACGGTTTATGAATGGAAAGCTACCAAATAGCAGAGGTATCTATTTCAAAATTTATTTGCTTTTTAGAAAAACCTTCTCAAATAGTTAGCTTAGTAACTTAATATCATTTTTCTTTCATTCCTAAACAGTAGAGAGCAGTCCTTCTCTAGGATGGAGACGCAATGCTTTGCTTGTGGAGGCTCAGCATAGTCCTGACTCAGGGAGAGTAAAGTATCATGCTCGTGCGCTGGAGTCATTTTGTTCGAATAATGGAATAAAGTTATCTTCACTACATGCTACTGCTACTCCTGGATGCCAGAAACCATCTCCAGGGACTGCTTTTCCCACACCATTTTCCTCTCCTCTTATAACTGGAAGCTTGCCTCCGAGTCCCCTTCTATTCACTCCTGATCATGGCCCACAAAAGTTCAATAGGTTGATTGATATGGTTCCACCACTTAGCTTGGACGGGGGTCATGCGGGAAAGACGGTTATGTCGCCTCCATCATCTCCTCCAAGACAAAGACAACTCTATCTTCCATTACGACAGATGCATGAAAAGTTACAGAATTTACCCCAAGTGGGGATCATACATCTCTCACTTCAAAATGATTCTAATGGTTCGATACTGAGGTCAGTCCAAACTTTTCCATTTCCATCACACCACACTCAAGTCTAAATAAGGTGATTCTAGTTAATTGATGATATTTGCGTTCTGGTTTCATTTAGTTGGCAAAATGATGTATTTGTGGTTGCTGAACCTGGAGATCTCGCTGATAAGTTTCTCCAAAGCGTCAAAGTTAGTATATTGTCAGTCATGCAAAGTAATCGCCGTAAGGCTGCAACGGTTCTTTCCAACATTTGTTCAATCTCGGATTTGGTGCGTATCAAGAAATGCTTCCAGGTTGGAAATATCATCCATCGTTATATCGGACGTCAAACCCAAGTGAGGATATGCTTTTCATATTGACTTCTTTGTGGTGTTAGTCTTATAGCTTTGGAAGGTTTATTTTGTTTTTGATGTTACTTGTTAATATATTGTAAAGGTGATGGAAGATGATCAAGAAATCGCATCATTTATGTTCCGCAGAACTGTCCCTTCCGCACACTTGACTCCTGATGATATTCGCTGGATGGTAATGTCACTTGACTTTTATACATTCAAAATCTCCTGCTAGTTTCATGTTCACATATTTTTACTCTTGCATTTCTGAAAAGGTTTAGCTTCTACGAATATATTGTCCATATGCTTATGTGCAGTTTGGTTGGCTGGTACAAAACTCAAACTGTAAAAGCTAGTGATAAGCGCAAGGCTGATAAGAAGATGGCCACATGTTCTCTTTTCAGGTTAAGCTAGATTTTGTCTTATGTTTTGAACATGTTATCTGAAACAGGTAGGAGCATGGAGAGATAGGATAATAGTCTTCTCAGGAACATTTGGACCAACACAAGCTGTAGTTAAAGCCTTTTTGGACTCTGGTGCCAAAGCTGTGATTGGTCCATCGAACGAGCCGCAAGAGACGCCACTAATAACATCCCAAGGCTCATCTGAGTACAACATTGGAGACCAAAACGGAAAATTTGAGATTGGAGAAGAAGAAGACGAAGAAGAAGAAGAAAACACAGTAACAGAAAGGGAAGAGATCGGACCACCAACACCGACAAGTGACTGGGAAGATAGCGACCACGAGAAAATGAACAGAGGCGATAAGTGTTGTGGTCTTTGGGAAGATGATGAAGAGGAAGTGTCTGAGTTTGTTTGCCAGTTATATGATCAATTGTTCAGAGAGAATTCAAGAGTTGATGTTGCTCTTCAAAAAGCTCTTGCCTCGCATCGAAAGCTCAGGTACACTTGTCATCTTCCTAATGTATAGAAAAAAGTACAAATTTTATTAACTTTATACCTTTTTTGACCCGGGCGGAAAAGAAAACTTGAGAGAGAAAAAAACAACAGTATCAAAGTTTTGTTCGTTTCTGCAAATAAGAGTATCAAATAAGTTTATCGCTTTTGAAGCATTTAAGAGGTATGAGAAAGATAATTGTTACTACTTTTTTAAGGAAATATAGATTCAAACTCATTTAGTGTTATACTACTCTGTCTCTGGAATTTGAAAGTCAGACAAAACAAACATCCGAAGTAGAAAAACTGAGAAACCTTAGATTAAAAAAAAAAACTTCATGTATCATAACAAGAAACTGTGGAATCTATGTTGAAGACGGTGAATTGTTGTTCACGGCAACGCATGTGAGACAAATGCTTAAAGACGAATCTAGGCTCTGGGATTATGTTTCCCACTGCTTGCAAGTGTATATTAATCGTAAAAGAGATCTAGCTGGAACCCATGACAGTATCTCCTCTACCAAATCAGACAGAAGCTCCATAAGTGAATGAACACCACGGAATTGCACTTGGGACATAGATTCTGGTAGTAACTTTGTTACTCCAAACTTATTTTTGTAGGTTTTTTTTTTCTGTCTTTTTGGAATGTAAATCAAAAAGATAACGATTTCACATTAATCAAACATACAAACAAAAAAAGTTTAGTGTGAGATTAACACTGTGATTCACAGATGATGCGATCTCCCCACAATGCCAAATTACATCAAATTACAAAGAATTGTTTGCATCCGACTTGACTTCGAACTCTAACCCTAATTACTTTCTTGGGTTTTACGTTAAAAGAAAAAAAATGAAAAGAAAAATTAATGGTTTCAAGGATTGGAAAATGTATTCTTATGAATCAGATGATGATGTCTGATTAGCAGAGGTAGGAGTAGGATCAGTATTAGTGTTATCAATGACCTCTATAGGCTTAGCTAAGAACTCAAGTGCCGTGACCACATCTCCCATCAATGGCCTAGTCTCTGCTTCTTCTTGCAAACACATAGCTGCAATCGCTAAAGCTTGATGCAACCCTTTTACTGGGTAATTCCCTTCTAGATTTGGATCCACAATATGTGCAAACATCCTTCTATCTTTCAACAACGGTTCCGCCTGCAAAAAAAAAAAAAAAGGACTTTAATCAGTTCCTTCCTTCTCAAGCAACAACAAAAACATGGTAACAAGACTCTTGTTTGATTAAGTACCCAAGAGATCAAGTTTTCTTCTTCGGTTGGTCTATCACCATCAATAGCTCGTCTTCCGGAAATGATCTCAAGGAGGACAACGCCGAAGCTGTAGACATCGGATTTAGCCGTGAGTTGACCAGTCATTGCATATTCAGGAGCACAGTATCCGTATGTTCCCATGACTCTAGTGGACACATGATCTTTGCCTTCAGTTGGTCCAAGCCTAGCTAACCCAAAATCCGATAGCTTTGAGTTAAAATCAGATTGTAACAATATGTTTGAAGCTTTGAAATCGCGATAGATCACAGGAGGATCTGCGTAGTCGTGCAAATACTCTAGCCCTTTAGCTGCACCGTGCACTATCCGCATTCTCTTGAACCAGTCTAGACTTGGTGCCCCTTCTGGTAAGTCTATATAATGAAGAAAGATTAAAAACATTAGATTAAATTGTAAAAGCTTGATGATATAACAGTGAAAAGGTCACAGCTTATACCAAACAAATGATCTTCCAAAGATCCGTTGGGCATGAATTCATAAACGAGGACTCGTTGCTCGTCTTCTACACAATAGCCAATGAGATTGACAAGGTTTGGATGTTGAGCCAGACTCAATACCATCACTTCAGCAAAGAACTCCCTTGTTCCTTGCAAACCGTTCCTGTCAAGTCTCTTTACAGCCACCACCTAAACTTCTCATCATCCAAATCAAATAAAAATTAGCAAACTAATTGTCCGTTGCAACTATTAGTTCCTTGAACTTGAAGATTCTGCCACAGTTCTTGACGTTCCCATACTTCTTTATCTCGTCCGTTATATACTTCTGCCTGCAGCTTCCTGCATTTATCAACATTTCCATTTTTAGAAACTAAAGAATGATACAAATTTTGAAAAGATTGAGAGGAGAACGTTTATGATGAGTACCTTTTCGGCGTGAACGAAATGTGAAGATAGCGAAAAGTTTTCGGCTATGGCCTCTATAAGCTGTAAGACCTTCATCAAAAGAATCTCTAGGGGAATTAGGTCCAAGATGTTGTGGATTGATGAAACAAGGACAAAGCTTCAACATTTTTCTTCTTTTTCTTTTTTTTTCTTTTGTGTTCTTGATCTCTTCAGACAAAAACAAATCCTTTGAAATGAAAATCCCCCAAGGAAAGATTTGATCTTGTCTCTCTGTACCGATCCTTTCAGATCCAAACCCTGTCTGGGCAATAAGAATCTGAAAGAAAGATCAGATCTTTCCTAGGAAAATGATGTCGCATGACAGGAGGTTCACAAAGTTTTGCTGTCTCTTGTTGTTGTTATATATAAATGTTTCCCATGTTTGGATGTCTCTCAAATTTGGATAAAAAGGATTATTCTTCTTCTCTCTTATTTTTAGAGGGTTTCTTTCTTCTCTGTTCGTTTATTTGGAATAAGCCAACGCGTCTGTCTCTTCTCTTACTTTTTTAACAAACTTCCAATCAAATCTTTACTAGTTCGTGGTAAGCATGTAGAGATATTAAACTTTGTATATATTTTAAATAAAGTCATCATACTATATAGTATAAACATAGGAAGACACTAAAAATATACATAAAAATAGAGATATACGGTTTGAGTTTTGACCATTAAGACAGGCTACAATAGCTTCAATGCATTGACCAATCTTACAGATAAAAATGTTTAAGATCTCTCTGATTCCGAAACCAAACCTAACAGGATAAACCTAATTAACCAAGTTCTTGATTTGATTATGTCTGATAATCAAACATGGGTCAACAAAAAAAAAGAAAACAGAATTTATCTAATAGCTACCAGGATGATCAAAAGATTACTATCGTCTAAGAAGCTATGACCTTTATTTCATTGCTGACAGATAAAGATAGAGAAAATTCGTAAAATATCGAAAGTACCAATCACAGAACGATTCATTGAGGCAATGCAGCTTCGACATCATTCCACAACTCAACATTTCTAGTGAACTTCTCTTTAACTTGCGCAATAAGCACCTTAGCTTCTTCGACTTTCGAATCCTTAGCTAGTCCGTTAACAAGCGACTTCATGATACTGAAACTAGGAACCCAATTCTTCTCCATACTCTCTTTACAAAGACTCAAAGCCGTCTCAAAGTCACCTCCTTTGCACAAGTAATAAATGAGAGTGAAGTAACACTCACTATCAGGCTTACATCCTCTGTTCACCATAACCTTAAACAACTTCTTGGCCTCTTCCAAATCATCTTCGTTACAAAACCCTCGAATCAAATGGCTATACGTCACCGTATTAGGCTTCATCCCTGCAGACAACATCCCATCAAGCAAAGCCTTTGCTTCTTTAGCTTTCTTCCTCTTACACAAACTCTGAATCCTAATGTTGTAAGTCGAAACACCGATGTTAGCACCACGATCTTTCATCATCGCCAACACTTTCCCAACTTCATCATTCTTATCCTCTGCATAAAACCCTGAAATCATCAGACCAAAGCTAGAGCCATTCGGCTTTATCGCTTTCCTCTCCATCTCCGCAACAATGGAGTAAGCCGAACTAGCTGAACCGGATTCACAAAACACTTTGATCATACGGTTATAAGTCTCAAGATCAGGCTCAATCCCATACATCTTAGGCATCTCAATATAAACACGTTTCGCTTCTTTGTAATCCTTAGCTACTAAACAAGCAAAGAGAAGAGCGTTCAAAGACTTAACCGTACGAGGGATTCCAAGTTTCTCAAGATCACTAAAGACCCTTAAAGAGTGATCAAGCATATTAGCTTGACCATACAAAACAATGGCGTGAGCAGCGAAACGCTCCGATTTGAGATCAGGTCTGTTCTCGATGAACCCGTCGAGAAGATTCGAGACGGCGGTGAAATGTTTCTTCTCGGCGAGATTCTCGACGGCGGCGGAGAAAGCGATACGATCAATGTGGCAATCTGGTGTCAATGAAGCAGCACGGCAGATCTCGAGGATACGATCTGGATCTTTCTCGGATTTGAGAAGAGAGAGAGCTGCTTTGCTTTTTTCTCTGCTTGTGAGAGGAGTTTTCGAATCTGGTGAGAGGATTGATGAAGCGGAGGAGGAGGATGAGGAGGAGAGTGATCGGATTTGAGGAGATGCGTTGAGGTGACGGAAGAGAGATGTTGATGAACGGATTCGAGAGAGTAACGCCATTGTTGTTGTTTTAGGGTTTGAAGAAGAAGAGAGACTGTGAAAATGGAGAAGACAAAGACGGAGAGTGAAGAATTAGGGATTTTTAGGGTTTTTGGTATGTGTTAATCTAATCGTAGCCGTTGATAGGTTTTTCAAAAAAGTCGTCATAATGGACGGTTGAGATGAGTTTGTGTGGAAATAAAAATTAAAAAAGTGAAAGATCCGACTAGACCGGGGGATTGAACCCGACGTGAATCGAACACGCAACCTTCTGATCTGGAGTCAGACGCGCTACCATTGCGCCACGGATCCGGTGAACAATACTCACTAAAACTTATTTATATTCGATAAGAAATGAAAATCTCTATAAAAAGCAATCAAAGACATTCATTTTATCTTTTTAAGAATCATCACCAGTTTGCACAAAAAAAATAATTACCACATTATTTCTACATAACAAAGGTGTATTTTGAAGAGTCACTAAGAAGGTGTTATTGAACTCTAATTTATAAAAAAAAATTTGATAACTTCAACAAAATCATCAAAAGTGAATAAGTGAAAGACTTTTAAAAATTGCTAGAGAATATTCTATAGTTCTGTTGATTAGTTTTCTAAAATTTTGTAAAATGTTCATAATCTCTGTATTTTTGTGATATTTTCAATAACTTTATTTTGTGAAAAAATGTATAAAATCATGAACCACTAATATAATAATTGAATTCATTAACAATCCTATTAGAAATTCTAATGACTTTATAAAAATTTGAATCTAATAAACCAAATTTGTTAAGATTTTAAATATAATGACCTTTTACAAATCACACACTAATAACACTAAACTTTAGCAGAGTTTAACAAAATCTTGATCTATTCAAATCTCAAACCAATAACCCCTAAATTTATTTGTTTAAACATTTAATAGAATTTCAACCAATATTGTTCAAGATTTTGAATAATACATAGAAAGAGGTCACACAAAAAAATTTTGATTTGGACTACCATTTTGTCGGACCGGCCCTAAGTAGAATTTGAAAATTCATTAGAATTAATATGAGTTAAAATCTCCATAGTATTGAAGAACATATACAAACTCATGTTGTTTGTTTTTGTAGAGTATTGTAGTCATTGTTACAAAAAAAATTGATTATGATTTCGGGTAATTTCTCAAAATCACTAAGTAATTAAAAAAAAATGTTAACTCTTGAATAAACCGTATATTTGAAATGATTTGTGTAAATAATTCAATGAATAACAGAAGAATGAAAATGATTTTAGATGAATTCCAAGTTTGATAACATATGATTTGATCAGAGACTTAGAAATCACTATTTGAGAAACATGTCATTTTGGGAAAAATCAAAATGACCCGAAATTCTAGTTAGAAATATATCAGATCCTTACATAAACCTTATTAAACAGCAATAAGCATAGTTTATAACCGAATCAATAATAACATGACACACAAATGTGTGGCAGTAGACGTTGACATTAATAACTTGTGCATATCGTCTTGAGAAACTCAATGATGTGAATACCGAAGGCGTTGCAAACAACTTTGATGGCATGAAAGCCGGACCCTTTAGCCAGTGCCTCAAACTCTTTCTCAGTCCGTTCTATACCTCCCCGGCTGTGTGCCAACATTATGCAGTCTACATGGAGTGCTTGTTTGGTCATAAGGCTTGAGTCTAGAGTCTCTGGGAGTACACACTCAGCTACTATCACTTTTCCATTCTCCGGAAGCGCGTCGTAGCAGTTCTTTAAGAATTTAAGACATTGTTCATTACTCCGAGCGTGACATATCCACTGTTAGAGTTAAAAACGAATGAAAATGTTTTGAGATTTCATTTCCTTGCTATACTTATAATGATTCTTTGCTCTTTTAAACCTAGATATTACTAACCTTCATGAACATGGCATCACCTTTGGGGACACTTACAAACATATCTCCTCCAACATGCTCAATACCTGTATTGTTTAGTAATAGGATGCCTTTATTGAACAAATTAAATGATGTAACAATATCGGGTTTTCTTTATCTGTGGGGAAGATGTAGACAAACCGGGATGAGAAGGAGCGTCTTTGATTACATGAGGGAGATCAAAGTTGATGCCTTTAAGGTTGGGGTATTTTGAGACAATCATCTTGAGAGTAGCACCACTCCCGCCACCAACATCAACCAGAGAAGTCAAGCCATCAAAACCCTTATAGGTCTCGAGAATCTTCTTCATGGATATTGTGGAATGGTTTGACATTCCATCATTGACGACTTTGTTGAATCTAGTGTCAGTCTTTTGGTACTCTAACACGCTGATGCCATAAGCCTTATTAAATGGAGTCTCACCAATAAGAATTGCATCCTTCAAATGGTACCTGCAAGTGTCTTTGGCATGAGATGATTCGACTAAAGAAAATCCAAAACCAGAGATGTTGATTAACTCTTCTTCTCTATCATTTTGTTGGTCAAATAATCCAAAGACAGAGATTATCTTCCTATTATGTTCCTTTTCTTATTGCTCAATAACCTAATAGTGAACTATTAAGAAAAACTTTTATAGAATCAAATAGCTGTTAAACTATTTAAGTAGTTGTATATATGAGAAAACCATATCTTAATTCCCAAATATCAAATATGATACCAGACATAACGTTTTTCTAGCATAAATATGCTCCTTTTTCAACAAGTATGGCTGCATGCATCGATATCGACCACTTCATTATTCAATGCAACACCAGCAATATGACGGCCAAGCTCATTACGTAAAATGGCTTGGAAGTAACCAAAAGACTGATATTGCATGAGCACATTATGCAATTGAAGGACCAAATCGAAGAAAAAAACACGAAAGGATCCAAAACTGTCGTAAGATATTTTGCATATCAACTCGTATATATTGTATGTACTCATATGACTATTTTTGAAAAGCCTTTGAGAAATATACGAGAAAACAACTTCTCTATAAGAAAGATTCCATCTTCTCTAATCTCCCTTCAAAGATCTTAACTCTAATCTCCCTTCAAAGTCATGTACGATGAAAAAAAATAAACATTTTAAGTATTTTCTAAAAAGAATGTTTCTTCTAGCTCTTGACTACCTTCGTTTTGTTTCCAGAATTTTGGCTAGAAAAAAAAATGCGTGTCGTGTATTTGAGATATAGTAATATCCTTTCCTAGGTAGTATATGATATCAAACGATATCGTTTTGTCTGTTTTTGTCTCATTTGTCTTCAACGCTATCCTAACTCTCTCTCGTTTACCATTGCAATTGCATTTGACATCAATCAAGAAGCATAGGTTTTAACGACATAATTTATTACTTAATTAAGTACAATAATATATCCTAAAAATATGAAATCATATGATAATTTCAGAAATACCAGCTCTCCATGAAGATCTTATCTTGGTTCATGAGGCAAAGAGGAGCAATCGAGACGCTGTCTTCGTTCTTGGTCAAGTACTTGCACACCGGACCAAGCCCGTAAACCCGCTCGACGCCATCGCCGCCTGGAAGCGTACGGACGGAGCAGGTGAGAATGGAGTAAGCCGCAAGAAGCCGAAGGATACGGTCGAGTAAGAGTGGAGCTTCCGGGTTTTTGGTCGGGAGATGGGAAGTGATCTCAGCCGGAGACATCGGAGAAACGTTTTTGGCCATGATTTCGATAAGTTCGAGCTGTAAAGCTGCTTGTAAAACCATCGGAAGAACGGAACAGCTGGCTAGCTGCATGGCGAAGAGGTTAGCTTCGTCGTTGGTGACTTGCACCGGAGTTATTTGTGTCTCTGCTGGTGTTGAGTCCATTTTGGTTAGAGTTTTTTTTCTTCTTCTTTTCTTTATTGTGTTTTGGGTCTCTCTGCGTTGAGCTTTGTGTTTTTATGATGGGTGATACTTGATAGTATATATGGCTGAGGTTTATTCATTTTATTGGGATTTTATTTGTATAAAAAGTGTACCAATAATTGCTTTTCTATGTGTTGAGTTATTGCTTTTCTATGTGTCTGGTATTGAATCTATTTATTGCTTTTCTATGTCAAAAGACTCAAAACCCCTCATTCGATCCAATTAATCATTTACGTTATTTACTTCAACCTTTTTTTTTTTTTTGAAAGATTTATATACTTGTCCATGTTACTATGTTTGTCTTTCTTTCCTTTTTTAGCTGTATTTGAGAAGTGTAGACATTTTTAAAAAAGATATCACAAAATATGATAGTTTTGTTTTGTATATTTTGAATGTGAGATAGAGAAGACAAAATAGTGTGGTAGAGTGTCCTCGAAGAGAGAATCTCTATTTCACACTCAAAAAATTGTATATTTCTCAAATATACAAAACAAAACAACTTTATATTTATATCTTTGATCTTTCTATAAAGTGTTTACTTCTCAAATACAAAAATTTAATGGCTTAATACATAAAACACTTATAAAGGAAATTTCTTTTCCATCTTAGAAAAACTTTTTTCAACCCACATACACTTCTAAAATGAAAAAGAAATTTGCTTTATAAATGTTCTGCAATATATCGAAATTTAACAGATAACCTGCTATTTAATTTGCCTTTGTTTAGCATGGGTGTATGAATTTGGTGATTTCATTTTACCTTGTATTGAGATCTTTGTTTACAAGTTCTAACATTTTCTGTTGCTAAGGGCTTAATCATGATTTTATAATTAGTATGTATCTATATAGTTTTTAGATGTTGTGTGGAAAGCACAAAGTTTGTTTAGACCTGAGTCTCGTCCTAGGCATTCGCTGCCAGGTTTTTTTCAAAAAAAATTTGTTGTGATGAAAGTGGTTTGGATGATCAAGTATCGACGTCGGTTTCATAACTATGACAGATTCATTGACTGGACCACTGTTGTAACTAACTGCTTACATATTTATTGTCGTCAAAACCAATAATGCTTTTTTTTTTTTTTGCCATCAGATAAAAACGAAGTAACAAATGTTTGGAAACGAAAGCTAAGAAAACTTCAAAAAAACTATAACGCCTGGCCCCTCACTTTATCATGAAGCCAAGAAGGCCCTCCAAGCAAAAACCGCTCCAAAATTTTGCTTGTAAGAAAAATTAAGAACTCAATCTCTTTGCTATAAAATATATTCAACTCTTACACTGAATTACAAACTTTGCTTTCTTATCTAAATCCCACCCTTCAAACAAAAACCACTCCAAATTTTTTCACTTTTTAACTCCACACAACAACAACACTCGCAAAACCTCAAATTTTTCGAATCATATTATATAATCAACAAAGCGACTTACATTTTTCGATTGAAAAACGAGAGTTCAACAATTGAATTTGCATCTTTCATGTGTTCCTCTATCGCCAAATTTTGGGGGAAAAGAAAATTTGTGATTTCATTTTGACCTCAAACTCCCAGAAAAAAATACAACAAATAAAATCATTTTTTTTTTTTTAATTTATTGCTTCAAAAGTGGCTCACGGCTCTCTTCCCACTGGTCCAGTCTACTCGAAGCTTTCGCAACCTAAACATATAAAATTAATCAAATTAATAATACTAAACGATTCAATGAATCCTTCCATTAATTTGTGCTTAACGCTTTTCATTATAAAACATAAAGTATTTAATTCTTTTCTTATCTTTTAGTATTAATTTACCTCTTTGTCCCAGTCCGTTCGGAAAGTGACAATAACTAAGATTATCGTCTGCATTAATGTACCACCAATCATCCCTGTCCATATACCCTGCATCATATCATACATACATATTAAATATTACAAATCTTTATCATTAAATACAGTATGTAACCATATTTAATACAGTATTTATTAATTCACCTTAGCTCCCATATCATAAGTGAACCCAAGAACGAAGCCAATTGGTATCCCCACAACGTAGTAACATCCAATGTTAACGTACGCCACAAATGCTTGCCATCCACATCCAACCGCAACACCTAATATAGATTTTGAGTAGTACGAAAGAATTAAATTGAATTAAATCTTCATTCCTAGTATAGATTTTGAGTAGTACAAAAGAATTAAATTGAATTTTGATAAAAATAAGAATTTAAGAGTGCTTCCAAATCTTTATTATGAATGAAGATTTGATGTGAAATGTGGGGTTTCTTTTTTTACCTGACAAAACAGGCTGAATCCCGTTGAGGACAATTGTGATGGCTAGAAAGGGAGATAAGTCCGCAACAGCCTCGGCCACCGCGGGACTATCAGTAAACGCATAGCTGATGACATTTCGCCACGATAAGACCACGATGGCTTCGAATATCGCTAGTAAGAAAGATACTCCCGTCGTAACAACTGTGGAAAACGCGGCTGCTCTCGGGTTTCCAGCTCCTAATTCATTGCTTACTCTCACACTATGCATAAATAAATTCGAGGAAAAAAATAATAACAATTAGTATCGTTTTATCTCCGGATTGTAAATAAAATTAATGTTGGTACCAACCTTGCAGCTGCATTGAATCCAACGGAGACCATGAACGAGATCGCAGAAATTGACATGCTGCAAACACAGAACAAGGAAGAAAAATGTGAGTGTTTGATCTTTGGTATGTGCAAGTGTGTGCCGTTTTTGCTAATTGAAAACGACACAATTAAGAAGACAAAACAAAACAAAACAAAACAAAAAAGCTTAGAGATCTTCGACTGAATAAGAAAGAGACATGACGAGGTTGAGGAATAGGACTTAGGTAGGAGTCGTCATTTTCAACTCGTCAGAAAGAAAGAAATCATAAAGAACTGTAATTATTTAACCACTACAATTATTACAGTTTAATGTCAGACCATAACGCGACAAATTAATATTGTAGTGGTTAATTATTCCAAATCGTGGTGTTAAGTATCAGAAGGTAAACAATAAAAATTGTTATAACAAACAATGAAAGAAATCAAATTATTTTAGTGAAAAATACTCCGTTAAATAAAAATACTAAATTTTAAACAGAGATACTTTAAAATAATTAACCACTACAATATTAATTTTTGTCACATTAATACGACAAATTATAGTATAGTTTTATTTTTTGGTTAAAGCTACAACAAATTATTTGTCTTTATCGTTAATTATATGAAACTGGGAATAATTAAAGATCCACTTTACGACTTTAACAGCAATAATTACTGCTAAATTTCGTGGACAATTTTACTAGATTCTCGACTTTATTCAAAAAAATAATTTCCTCTTTTTTTTTTTTTTTTTTTTGCTAAAGCAAGTTATGCCTGCATGTTGTTAGGTCTCAAAAAGTAAGAAATGTTTTTTTTTTTAAGTGCAAACATTAGAATTTAAAAAAAAAATGAACTAAAGGTCTAAAGAAATCGCAAAATATCAAACTTTAAGACTTTTTTACAGCAAATTTTAATGGTAAGATTTCGTGGACACTTTTAATAGATTTTAGACGTTACTCAAATAAATTTTCTACTTTTGGCAATTTATTTCCTATGCTTGTTACGTCTCAAAAAGGTGAGAAATATAATTGTTTTTAATAAAAGCATAAAGTTCTTGGAAAAAAACAAAAATTTAAAATAAAAAAAAAAGAAGTTAGAAACATTTACCAGATAGCTAGAGAATCCAAAGCAAGCTCAGGGTCCTTGAGAAGTCCGGCGAGCAAAACAAGAATCTGTGAGTACCAAGATTCAAGACAAAGCATGACCGCAGAAGCTGCCGATAACCGGAAAAAATCCCAAAGACCTTCAAAAGCTTTCCAACTAAAACCTTCCCAAGTCCGACGACACCTCGGACTCATCTTAATATAAACAATCTGAGCCACCACAATGATCCACCACGAGAAGCTATGAATCAAGGACAAAGCCAAGAGACCGTAACCAAGACGGTACACAGCTATCCACGAGAGAAGGAGATGGATCACGAGCGTTGCGGCTGAGATGTAAGCGCTTGGAGTGACGATACTCTGCGCTTGGAGAAACTTCTGGATCGGGAAATTAACCGCGTAAGCAAAGATCACTGGGATCATACCGTATACGAACACTGAAGCTAATGTTGCGACTTGTTCCGGCTCTCCGAGTGAAGTGAGGATTGGATTCGAGAAGAGGAACAGAAATGACATTGGTAGACATGTTATGATTAGAACCAACGTTGACCTTTGAAGGTAAACTCCAAGCATTTCGTATCTATGTGCTCCATGTGCTTGACCACATAACGTCTCTACTGCACTTCCCATTCCAAGCTATCTCACCAAAAACAAAAACAAAAAAAAAAAATAGATTAGATTTTATTTAAATTTCAAGAAATTTTCATTAGGCCTAGGAAAAAAATTAATGTTATAATTTAGTCAAAATTTCAAGGCTTTTCAGTATATAATATACAATACAACTGTAATAATTTTTTTTAAAAAAAGGAGATAAGAGATATATTACCAAAAGACCATACGTAAACATATTGAATCCGCTGTTACCAAGCGAAGCGGCGGCGAGTTCGAAGCTACCAACGTGACCGGCGAAGATACGTGTGAGAATCGACATACCGTTGTTGATAACGTAAACAAAGATCGCCGGAGCAGCCAAATGTAAGAGAAACTTCATCTCGATCATCATCGCCAGATAAATCCTTCGAAAATACGGTAACTCTCGATCCGTCAACACAGTCTCGAGACGATAATCAACGAACGATTTCGATGATTCGATCAGTGGACGGTGGAGGTTTTCTAACGATTCTGAATTCATCTTTTTCAAGAATCTTCGAGAAAAATAAAAATGAACAATATTATTATTGGGAGTATCGAAAATAAATCTGAAGAACGATTATAGTGTTTCTCTCTCTCTCTCTCTCTCTCTCTGTCTTTAACTACTTCTTTTTTTTGGTTTCGGTGTGTTGTTTGTGTGAGAGTCTCTGCAACTATGGCAGAGTTATATAATGTGAGAGCTTTTGCCGTGTTGTGCTGACGGAAATAAATAATAATTTTTTTTTTTTTGACTACACCAATTATTATGTTAATATATATGGAAATGAAGTAACGAGGAAAGAGTTGTTTTTACCAATTTTAACCCTTTTAGATTTTCTTTTGGAATTATTTGTTACCAGTCGTACTTCATTAAAAATTCTATGATTCTACATTAATCATATATTCATATTGACAATAACTTTCTTAAATCAAAGAAAGAATAATTAAACTCCTTCTATTAATATCTTATTTAATGATAAAAAAAAACATATTCAAAATCACTGCTGTAAAAAATCGTTTTCTGTAGTTAAATTAAGATTCTTTTTATTGTTATTAATATTCTGTTATAAACTATATATAACTATTTTTCGTGACATTTTGACAATTTTTAAAAAGTTTAATGATAAATAAAACTGAGCACACAGAAAATTGGTCACAACTTCACAAGAATTGGGATTTTGATAACTCACACCATTTGAATCTAGATTAACACTTCAACTACTGATTATTATTCATAGTCGATTTAGTTCTGAATATTAAAAATATTAGAAAATTATATAAATGGCTAAATATAAATAAAACTTGGTTAAATTTTAAAAAATATAATTAAGAACTTCATATATTTAGTTATTTTGAGTATTTTAGTTATCTTGTCTAAAAATAACTAATATCTTCAAAAGAAGAAATGATAGGATTATTCTATATTTAGAGTAACTCTATTCTTAACTCTATTTTTTCACACTAACTCTATTTTAGAATAAAAAAATAGAATGATAAATTACACAAAAACTATTTTTATTTTAGAGTGATTCTATTTTAGAGTAAAAAATAAAAATATAAATTGGAAATGGTCTTAACTATTTAGTGATGTGTTTTAGGGAAAAGATTAATTTTTACATTTTATACAAAACTAATTAATTAATATTTATGTGTTGTGGTTTTTTTTATTCTACAGTTTGTTTTATTACTGGTTGAACTTTTTACAGATAGATTGATAGTAAAATTTAAAATAATCTGTGTAATATTTTATTATTATTATTTTGATAAAGAAGAGTATCAAAGATGACGCAAATTATGGTTGGAACAATTTGCATGGTCAGTGAGTGCAACTTTAATTTCTACTATTCAAATTATGTATTTATGAAAAAGGAAAATTAGGTAATATAAAAATATATACGAAAATGACATATAACATGGGGGATGTGTATGCTTATTTATTTTGGCCTCGTGATTTCTCGCGCTGATCTCCTAATGAAAACATACTATGAATATGAATATCCATTTCTTATTCTTCTATTTTAAAAATAATAATATAAATATATAGAAAGGAAAAACATATCCACTTCTTTTTAAACAAGATTCAAATTAACATATTTTTAGAGTAAAGTATCATGCATTTGAGAATCCGTAAAGACGTGGAAATAATAGACCGGTTGCGTTTATGCTACTAATTGCTACAATGCGACAATACATCAGTGACTCATCCCACTCAATATTTATTATGACCGTTAATTACATAATATCTACTAGTACTAGTTTAATTAATGTTGAGGTCTCAACAATTAAAGTGAGCAAAGCAAACCATCCAAGTCGCATCGTCGTAAACAGTGACAATTTTGGATTTTCTTTAGAATTCATATTATCAAGCTGTGTTACTTCTTTTAAGCAGATTATATATCCGAAAAGCAAAATATAATTGTGTGAGTGAGTGAGAGTAGTCAACAAGACACGACACGAGGGACCATTTATAGAACGTTCAACTGTATATTTTTTTTTTTTTTTTGGAACAAAACGTTCAACTGTATCTCTGACCTTATTATTATTATGGACCATGGTGCTTAGAAATTTAGGCTAGGAATTTACTAAGAGCAGCAAAAAGATAAACTAGACAAAAAGAAAAGGTGATATCTCCAGCCAAACTTTATTTATTTTGCTTCCTTTTGTCTCAAAATATATGATAGTCTTTTTTACATAAAAATTTCACTAACATTGAAATATACTGCATGATACAAATACTTTAAAGTTTGTTAATTTTCCATTTTTTTGAAACTTATGGGTAAAGAACACTCAAAGTGAGGATAACATCACTAAAATATATCTTTTGTCAATTTAATAAGTATTAAATTCTTATCATTAATATAAGACCATCTCCAATACATTCATTATTTTTTTTACTAAGTAATTCCAAAATATATCAATTTTTCTTTGATATTTTATTCTATTTTTTTTTAAGGAGTATAGTGTATCGTTCCAATTTTATCGGAGTGTAACGAAAAAAAAAAGAGTGTAGTGTAAAAAATGTAATAACTCTAATTATAAAGTAATTAATTATATCATTCCTTTATTTTACAGAGGAATTTAGAGTAGAATCAGAAAGTATTTTATCTATGATAAAGTTTTAAAAAAAAACTAGACGGAAAATGATACTTTTAATTAGTGGTGTTCCAACTAAAAAAAAAATACTTGTCGTCCATTATATTTCACTTCGATTAATACTGAAAGTTAAAACACTCGTATATCAGGTTTTAACTTTTAAGATAGAATAATATTCAACTTAGATAACACAACAGAAATAAAAATAGATTTGCAATTTTTTTTTTTGTAGTACGAAATAAACAAATATAGGATCCCCACATAAAAGATTCGAAAGTGATTACAATATTACAACAAATCACAAAATTCGTTTTGTATACTAACCCATCAATACTCAAGAACTGTTACTTGATAGTATTATTTATGGTCGATATTGATTCACCTCTGCACATGTAAAACTAATGAAATCACATAATTTGCACTAGAGACTCCAAGATAATTTTTGGAATACCACCACTACACATATTGTAATTCGAGTCTAATCGATGACAAGGTTTTGGAATATACTATACAAGATTCTAGAAAACCTACCGTTAACTACTATATAGTCTATATTCGCACGGAACTTTTAACAAAGATACTGAATCTGGTCACTTAGCTAGATAGAAATATTGAATACTCTTACTTTTATTCTTTGCCCTGGACTATATTTTTTTTTTTAAATCCCCAACAACAAATGTATAATACGCAAAATCATTTACATGTTTGGTATGCCTCAAAGGAAATACCAGAAAAGGGGAAAATGACAACTATTTGGTAAGCAAAAGAACTTTACTTTATCAATTTAGTTGTTACGAAAAGTTGAGGTAGTAATAACTGATACGTGTCTGTCACAGTATCATTGGATCTTTGATCATTGAGTTGCATGTAGATTTGCGTCTCCAGAAACATGTGTCAGTACGTATTTGTATATAAGCGTTGGCGTATTGTGCATATAAATGCCAAAAAATTTATCGAACTTATCGTCTAAATCACCAAATTATAAACTTGTTTATGGTCTAGTGCATGACACCTAATAAAGTAATAAACTAAACTTGTGCCTAACTCTTCTTGATCGACAATATCGATCTATGTCCAACCTAACCAGTATGGCAGTATCTAATAATGTATATCAAGTTCAATATGTAACCAGAACCGGCTCTTGGACCAAGCAGAGATGTGAAAGATCTGAGTTTTCATGTTAAAACAAAAAATGAATTTTAATTTCGTATTATATGGAAAATAGTTTGTTTGTATTATTGATGATTAGTCCAAAATATGAAAAAGTATGATTCAACACGGAATCTGCTTCCATTATTAGCGGAGAAGAGAGAAGTGACCGAGAGCCAATAGCTTAACTCGTAAAGATGTTTGGCAAAAAGTCTAGAGACCGCTAGTTCAAGTGGTGTTTGGGACGAGATTATAAAACCTCATTTGGTCACGGTCTAAAAAGATGTATGGATTTAATTATTAGAAAAAAAAAAGTGAGTAAAATTCTGCTGCAAATGCAAACCAAACAGATAGTAGTTTCATAAAAGTTTATAATATGCTGATAATTATTTTTCATTCCTATCCATATTTCCTACAAACCAAATATTACGTAAATTTACTATTTTAGTTAGTTTAATTATAGATTAAATTTTTACTCTATGAATACATTTCTAGTGGTCACAAAACATGGCTTAAATCAAGCAAAAACAAAATTAAAGCAAAAACAAACGGGTTTTGCGATTAAAACAATTCAGTGATTGGTTAAAGTAAAGAAAAAGTAGAAAACAAAATTAAAACTCCAAAAAGAAAGATGTGTGAGCCATCTGTAGTTATTTTGAGTTACTTAGGCCCTTGATGTTTTGTAGTTTTTAAATGGTTTTTAGTTTTTAGTTTTTGGCTTTTAGTTTTTGGTTTTTTGAGTTTTTGATTTTTGGTTTAGATTTTAGTTTTTGCAAAAAAATTGAATGGTAAGTTGATTAGTTTTTGGTTTTTATGTATAATTATTTTTTAAAGAAGGTTTTATTGAATTTATTTTATTTTTATATTAGAAAAAACAAAATAGAAAAAAGAAAAGAAAAAGTTACGTAATGTATTCTTAAGGATTCTATGAAGGAATTGGTAAAATTCACCAAAATCTGATTTCTCTGATATTTAGGAAATCTATTTTTTAAAAATTTATGAATGGCTGAAAAAATGGATTTTGCATAATCAAAAGCTAAAATCTAATGACATTCAAGGCCTCGTTCTTTCACGAAAATGTCTAACTAGTACTTTTTACAGACAAATATACAAATTTCAATTGTATCTTTCATTAACTGAGTAAAAAAAACAACTATAAAATAATATTTTCTTATAAAATGGAAAAAATAATTAATAAGTTTATAAATAAAGAAAAAAGGTTAATACATTTTAATACACTTTTGTTTGTTATTGTTTTCATTTAAGTTCTTATTTACGTTACGTCATTTTAAATATTTCTTTATAATTTGATGTTTACTATAATTCGGAACATGGGGTTAAGTTTCAGTGGGTTTAATTAACCTTTGGAAGTATAGGTTAAAAGCATGAATAAATTTAAAATAGGCATTAAATATTGAGTTTTACAAAAAAAAGAAAAAAAAAAAAAAAAAAACTACAAAGCTACGAAAGTATTTTACAGAAAGAAAGGGCATTATTGACAATAACAAAAATTGGGGACAGCAGCTTCGAGGCGTTACAGAAAAAAACTACTTTACGAGAGAATGCCACGTCGGAAAATAATAATAATAAGCCAATAAAATAAAAAACACGCCAAACTCGTGGTGCTTCATATCAAAATCACGTAGAGAGAGACACATTTGGTCAATCCGTTAATTATAACCGCAAACGCGGTGATCTCATAAACGCCAATAATATATATCATAAATGATACTTTCGAATCCACAGTTAACACAATTCGATAGTATCACTTACCACTTACATTTGGAACTTTGAAAACGACGACAAAAATTATATTTTTGATACAAACTTCGTTTTCGTTACTCCTCCAAGAAAATATCATATTTTTGGTGTGTGTGTGTGTGAGAAAATGTCAAAAAGTTTTATTAGTATTAATTTATTTTGTATAGTATTTGAATGTCTTCTTCATGAAATTGTTTTTCACCAAAGAGTTTGGACATGTCAGATTATTAATTTCCGTCCACAATGATTGCCTAAGCTACAAAATAAATGTAGTCTCACGAAAGCCCACAATTTTGACTACTAGTCTAGTACTATGTACAGTTTATGCAACCTTTTATTGACTTTATGTGTATTTCTCAAGCTTGCATTGATTGAGTTGAGGCCTTGAGGGTACACGAACTATTGCTTTCTTCATTCGTCTTCATGGGTAAAGTCGTAAAGAAGAGATTTAGAGATCAAAGCCGGATTAAATTTAATTAAAATACAGATTGAATATAATATTTTTTTTTGAACAAAAGATTGAATCTAATTAGATTAAGTGATTATGACTTAATTTGAAGTGGTAGTAAAATAAAGTTGGTGTAATTTTTTTTAAATAGCATTTTCCTTTTGTGATAAATAGAGAGGCAAAAAGGTTTGAGAACTTTATTAGTGTGAGAATGTAAAAAAAAGCAACATAACAAGAGAAATAAAACTGCGGCTAAAGTTGACACATCCCTAACATTAACAACTAACATCAAAACTGCAGCAAAGAAGGAAAAAAGTTCTCAATTCTTCAGTTAGTCTACTTTCAAATGTTAAACAACTAAAAATATTCACACACTTAATATTTTTGCTCACTTTTTCTAGTTTCAAAGTTTAAATAGTAAAAAAATTAATATATATATATATATACATATTTATGTATCTATATGTTTTTATTTTTATGGAATTATTTTACTTGAAATGACATTCTTAAGGTTTTTATAAAGTCTTACTAAAAAGTTTAAGTTTTTTTACAAGGTATTTGTAAGGTTCTTATAAAGTAGTTTTTTTTTTGTCGTCTGATAGAACTTCGAAAAATGTTTGAAACATTACAAAAACCAAAGAATAAAAAGAAAATAAAACAACTAAGCCGCCTCAATCCTCACTTGATTGTGGAGCCAAGAAGGCCCTCCAAATGAAAGATAAGACTGAAGTCTACCATCTCTCGTTACACTTTTTGCAATTGTCAAGACAACAGTGTTTGCAGAACTCGCAACAGCAGAAGCTCTCCAAGATGTGAAATTGGATAAGCTCTCGTGTATAGTACTCAGTAGAATACTGAACCGCGGCCAATCAGCAGGGTTGTTAACCGCCTCTATAACCATGCAATTATCCAAAGCAAATTCCACTCTATCAATCTGGAGTATCACAAGAGCTTCCATCGCCCATAGGAGACATTGTAGCGCGGCTACAAAACGTGATTCAGCGGCTGGGATTGCATCCCTCGCGTGATAGAGTACCTGGCCATTAGCATCCCGTAGAATCCATGAGCCACTCGATAGTATCGAAGAACTATACCACGATGAGCCAATATTGCATTTAACAAAACCATCTAAAGGTTTGGACCATTTTCTTTCCAGAGTACCCTGCTTCGTGTGAACTTGTAGCGTAGAGTCTATCGGCCTAGACTTGACCGTCTGCCATTGAATTGTATCCTCTTGCGCTTTGAGAACTAATTCTCGTATATCTCCGTTTTTTCTTTGGAATATCAGGCATTTCTATATTTCCAAATTCTCAATAATATCCATGGAATAGCAAGCCTCACTGAACCGGAAATCTCCTTATTCTCCATAATATCCATGGAATAGTAGTTATATAGTATTTTTAAAGCACTTATAAAATTTTGTATACGTATAAAGGTAGTTTGTGTATGCTTTTACAAAATTACACACTTATTTCAATGTACTTCAAATTTTTAGAAACATTTTTGATAAATTGTTTTTAAAATTTTATTTTAAAAAGTGGTTTGTGAAAGAAAGAAAAACATTTTTTTTAATTGTCGGAAAACAAAAGCAAATCTAACCCAGACCCACTTGGTGTTTCTGTTCGTCCAATCAACTTTTTGGTCTGGGAGAGATTCTTCTTTTTTTTCGTCCAATCAACTTTTTGGTCTGGGAGAGAGATTCTTTTTTTTTTTTTTTTTTTTGTCAAAGGTCTGGGAGAGATTCTTCACAAATAACATTGTGTATGATTGGTAAACACAAACAAAGCTTTACAAATGCTACAGTTTTGATTTTTCCCAATCACAAAAATTTTATTAACAACTTTATTAAAAGTTTTACTCAGTTTTTTTGTACACCTTTCGTATACAGCTTTTTCTTACAATTTTGCACTATTGCATAAAAGCTTATAGCTTTTCTGTACTGCTTTAGCTACATTACCAATCAGACCCATTACTTCTTACTTTCGTGTCCGTCAATGATATTGGTTCGTTTATTACTGATCACTAGGAGACTGTATACATTTTGCATATGTATTTTTATTTGTTAGATTAGAGGATTTCTTACAAATTGATATAAGTTAAATGTTGATTTAATTGATAGTGTCAATCTAAACGTGTTTTAACATCTGAAATAATATAATATGCTTACAAATATATTCAAATTATATATATATATATATATATATATATATATACTTTTGCTTAAATTTTGATTTTCAAAAAATATAGTTCAGGACAGCTTTGCATTCTTCTTATGTGCCTAATCTAAATGATAAATATATCTTTTGGCTAATAGAAAGTCTAATGCCAATTCCATCATGGGGAATACATGCATAGTATCTCCAACTATCAATGGACCGTGGAAAAACTACTACTATCAATCCAAACGTTTTGAGTTTTGACATACACGCTTTCTATACATATACTTCAATACAATGGATTTTTCAATCCGGATCTTTGTAAAATTTAAATTTTCTATAATTTTGTGAAAATTAACATTGACATACATGTATATCAATTAACTATTAATTTTCGCCCACTAATCCGTCACAAGACAGTTAAAATGACACATAGTTAATCCAATACAACACCATTTGGCTATGTATAGACTCAAAACAGTGTTGTTTTAAATATAAAATATATTTTAAACAAGTACATTTTTTTTCAGCCAAATTCCATTGAAATGGAAAACCCATTAAGACTGCTACAAGCGGTTTACGGAATAAGCCCAACAAGCTGGACTTTTACATATTATGATAAGGACAAAATATCTTAAAAAATTCTACACAATAAAAGTCTAACTTTAGAACACGTATGTGGACGCGTGTGATGCGTTTGATAAGTCTCCAATGCTCGCCGACAATAGCCTTCCGCTGCAAGCTTTGTTCATCTCATCACCGCTTCACCGTCAAAGCTGATATCTTTGTAGATCCATAAAACTCTTTATATGATCAGCTTAAGTCTGATTAGCCAAAACAAGTACATCTAAAAATTAATTTTTTTAAAAAAGAATGAAAAAGTATATTTTTTTTCTTCATGATCATTGTCGATCATCATCATGGTCCATTTCTAATATGTATGACTTTGGTATTTATCTTTGTTGCATTAGTTCGGCATTTATATGAACTATATTAGTGTTTTTTGTCAGGATCTCTCTCAATTTTAATGGACCACAATACTAAGATTCGTGTATCATATCAACCACAATGTTAAGATTCTTCTATCATATCAACGTTCAATGTAGTTAAAGCATATCCAACGGTATCTTATGAGTATTACACTAATATTTTTTTAATATAATTTGGTTATTTATAAAATTTTAAGTATAAATAAAATTTAGCCAATCATATTAGGACAAATGCACTTTTTATACATGTATTTCAATACAATACATATTTCAACCCGAACTTTTGGGAAGGTCAAATTTTATACAATCTATTATGTGAAGACTAACATTGATCTATATATGTTAGTCAACCATTAATTTTCGATGACTAAACTGCCATAAGATGGATGACATGACACATGACTGATTCAATATGATGCCTTTTTGGAACCAAAACAACGTCGTTTTGAATATGAAATAAATAATTTTAAAACTTAATTTTAAACAAAAGAGAATAAATAACTAAATAGTTTTATTTATCTCCAACCTCATTGTGATCCATTTCCAATGTATGAAACTTTTTGTATTTACCTTTGTTGCATTAGTACGACATTTATATGAACTATATTAGTATTCTTTGTCGGATATCTCTCTATAGTACTACTGGACTTCAAATTTTTAATTAATCGATCATATAGAAACTGTAAACTTATGTGTAATTGTAAATAAATTAATGTTTTTTTTTGTTTTTTTGCATCGATAATAAAAGTACTTAGTCTTTGATTCGTCAAATAATTTTCCGAACAAACAACATAATAAATTATGTATCGTTATTGAAAACCAAAAAAATATCATTGTGAACGGGTGTGTCCATTCTTTTCCTAGATTGAAAAATTGATATATATTATGATATTTGATGAGTTTGGACTTTTGGACGCATCGACACTCTCCAATTACATTAGAATCTAGATATTTTATTGTGTTTGATGCATAAATGAAAGATCAAAGACGAGAAGTTAATTCTATTAGTATCTGACATGCCACATGGGGGACTTTTATACTCTCACATTATATATATTAACCGTCTTTCTTAATCAAATACTAATTAAATTCTTATTACTACTAAAGTTGCATATTATCCAAATACATCACGATGATATCACATAGTTAACAACTTAACATCACTTTGTCTCTATAAAGGAATTAAGAAAGCATAAATTTTAGATAAGATTAACTTTATCTTACCAAAGAGTCTAGTGACTCTAGTCAAACTTTGTCCAGTTAAAGGAATAGATATAGAATTTGCTAATGAGTTGTCACTACAAGTAAAACAATGATTAAACCATAATTTCAATTATTAATCATCAGATTTAAATCAGAATCTTGGATTCGTCAGCGTTATAAATTTATAGTGAATGCATCAACCATATACTATCATTTTTTCCATAGATAAACCAGAACATTATGATTGTAGGTTGCTATATTTAGTAGCCTACGTTGTTATAAATGCATACATATGCGGACTTGGAATTATGTAAGTTGTATTCATTTCTATTCATGTGAGACCAAGAACTCGAGAATCTCGTGGCGTTGTTGTGTCCACGTTGTATTGAATAAGAATGAATATGGATAAGTTTCCGAGTAGAAAAGTGGAACTTTTTATCGTCTATAAAATAAGTAATTGAGTTGTTTTATTGCACAATTGTGGATAAGCTAAGTCTCGAGTAGAAAATTGGAACTTTGTATCGTTTTGTAAGAAGTGGTTGAGGTTTTTCTTTTTGCCACCTCACCAGGCTTATATTAGTATAATCCAAGTGTCAAAACATAGGAAAAAAACAATAAACCCATTAGTACAATTTCGTAAAGATAAGAATTTGTATTTGTTTTGATGAGATTTTTCATAATATTTAAGAAAAGTAAATTTCATTTTAAAATGATTTACTCAAGCCCACTTATCCTCTAATGAATGAATCTAACCAATAAAAAACACGACTAAAAACACTGTCAAAATTCAAAAACAAACTTAAAAAAAAAACATGACTTAACCAATAGATTTGATTGTGATAAAAAAAAACCCCAATAATTTGCATGCCAAGAATATCAAAGACAAAAAGAGGCCCACATAGCCCCATATTTACTCCAGAGTCTAGACTAAGGCATCCAATTATGGGCTTTTTGACCAATGCCACTATATACATATTTTTGCTATTCTATTTAATGAGAAATACGCCAATGGTTAAAAGTTAAAAAACTTTAAAGTCTTGGCTATGGAGTATGGACGACAACAAATCATATATAAACTATTATCCCTAGCACAAGTGAGTCCATAATTTACCCAAAGTAAAAACCAAAAACAATGTGATTGAAAGCTTTTTCGTACACGATCTAGTCGATGACTAGTATAAAGTATTGGGCCTATCCAAAATTTGTATGATTACTGGCATGCTTATCTTTTCAAACATAAAGTATTCACATTGAGAGTTGGTACCACCGTGTCGTAATGGATGTAACATTCATCACCGTCCCGAAACTAACGGTATGTGCATCGATGGGATTGTCCGGTTGTGAATTATGGTGGTTTCCCAGGCACTAGGATGAGTGGTTGGTGGTTAGCAAAAGATTCGATGTGAGATCTGAACCGTTTAATCAAGGAGTACAAATGTTTTTGGGTCCATATTTGTTAAACTATCATCAACCATCTTTCTTAAACTATTCACCGTACGTCCGTACCCATTGAATTTACACAAAACAATTGAATTGTGTGGGTCTTAAAAGAGATGCTAAGAAACATGAATGGTCTTACTCGTACGAGTGAGATTATTTATGTATATCATTGCCGAGAAGACTACCACTATACATATTATCGAATTCAATCATCTTAGGCCAGGCTTTTATATGCACCATTTAAAGTCGACTTTTTCACAAAATTACTGCATAGACAAATTCTCAGAACAATGAATTTAGTAAACAAATTATTCAAGTCTATAATTAAATAAAAATTACAATGTAGAGAAAATAATAAATATATAATAAAGCTTACGATAAACCCCTACACGACCTTTCTCTTTACATTAAAAAGGTTTTTCAAGAATCATGAATCAATAAAAAGATGGGATAAAAACTTCCGAAACTTATACCTCAACAACCCAAACACTTGAACCGATCATGTCAACATACGACTTCCGCAGTGACTGTACCGGTTTGGTCTACAAAAGAACAGCTATTGACTAGTGAACCGGTCTGATATAGGACTCGATCCGGTTTGGTTCTGGTACTATGACAGAAACATCACAAGAACCATTACAGAGATCACCAAACGTTTCACTCCCTCATCATAGAGACCTGAGAGATAAAAAAAGAAGAGAATACACAACTCAGATTACTCGAAAGAACCGACAAAGTTCTTCTCTTTATGCAGTATGTAAGATGGAAAAAAACTTACGGGGTTGCGAGGATGCAGCAGCAGGAAGAGCCGGGATTCTGACAGCTGTAAAAGAACCAAACAACATTGCATGCAAGCTTAGAACAAAAAGAGAGCAAAATGTCAGAAATCAAGAAGCTGAATATGGTAACTACGCACGCTTTTTACAGGTAGAGGCTGTGGATTGAGAAGATGAAGGCCACGGAGCAGGAATGTTGTCATTAAGGTCACATGTAAAGCTTATTCCAGTATCTTGATCATATATCGCATCAGATGGTAAGCTTGGTAACAAACAACCAGATTCTTTATACCAAAAAAAGAACAAAAATATTCAAGTTAAAAAAAAAATGGTTTTTAGGTTTGTTGAGATGATGAATAAGTAAATAAAAATCCAAGAAATAAATTCACACCTTGGTTTCCAACTGTTTGTATCCAACCACAATGCATCATCAAGCACGTTAAGATAAACAAACGGGTTAAAGATGTATTATGAACTTTAAGGAGTGTAAAAAAAAAAGAGAGAAGCTGCGGGAATAAAGTAAAAACCTTGAAGAGAGAAGTCCTTGAGACTGATATGACAAACGCTGAATATATTTTTAGTTATGTTAAGCTTCTGTAGTTTAGTACCGAGGCTGGTTGCACAATCTAAAGCTTGCAAATTGGTCATAAGTGTTTGCTTTTGCAAGTGAGACACATAACTCTCCATTGCATGGCAACAACCCGTTTGATTACTCAACTCGTTACTGCAGTTACCGCCAATATGCCTCATGTGAGGAAAGACAAGTGGACAAACTGAAACCAAATATACACAACAATGTGAAAATGTTCACCCACAATCAAAAAATTAAAAAGTAAAATTCAAATTGCTTTTTACCTTTATTGATTTTGCAGTTTGCTAATCCTCTGAGAGTTTCCTTAGTCCGAGAAGGGTCAATTTTAGTAGCGAGCCAGCGGTGTACTATGCTCTTGCAGTCATTGATCCTATCTGAGTTATCGGTTAAAGGTTCAGATGCTTTAAGAGATATATTCGTAGCAGCATCGAGTATCGCATTTTGGCAAACCTCTTCACAACATTCCTTCACAGGATCGATTTTTTCACAAGCCAAAAGAAGTTTTGCTGTATCTACCGTGCTTTCAAACTCATCAACACTGATTACAGGGCACGAAGAAGAGGTGAGATTCGACGAGTGAACAGAACAGATCTTATTAAGCTGACTTGAACCGCCTTTGCCCACCAAGATTTGCTCTAAATCAGATATACAGTACTTAGACTGGGTTCTGTTTAGAGCAAGCAGACCGGTTTCTTTGCTCGCTTTACCAAGGATTATGGTGAGTGTAGCATCAAGCTGAGGACAACACATCACATTGGCTAACAAAGGAGCAAACACAGTCCAACAGTTGTGTGAAGTTGTCTGAATCAAACTCTCGGAAGCAGTAAAATTCAGCGAGCAAAGCCCTGAAAAATATCCAAACCAGACCGGTTACTAAAGAGCGTTTACACATAGATACCAAAGGTAAATCACAATAGAGGGATGTGATCAGGTTATAAAACAAGAACAAAACCTGATAGTTTGGGCATGGTACTGTTTATATATGGAACCATTGGAGAAGGTGCAATGAAAGGAAGAAACGGTTGAGGAGAAGTATCTGGTGATATCTCAGGTAAGAACTCCTCAGGTTTCTTAGATGAACCTAAACCAATAAAAAAGGTAATCAAAATCATCACACTTCTTCTACTATAACCTAAACTAGATCAAAACCCCTGAAGAATTAGAGCATCTATAAACCCTAATCTAAGTAACCTAACCTAACCTAAACATGGTGAAGCTTGTAAACCCCAACTAAGTTCAACATTTACACCACAAATTCAATCAATTTCTACATAAAGGAGGTAAATTTAACAAAGACTTATCACAATAAACAAGTAGATTGTTCCAAAACAAGCGAAATCTGATTCGAATCAGGATAAAAATACGAAACTTTTATCTATCAAACAGAAACATAATTAGGAAACTTTTCATAAAACCCCAAATAGAAAGAAATAAAAAGCAAAGAGAAATCAAAACTCACATAGAGAGAAGAGAAGCATGGATTGAAGAAGAAGAACCACGAACAAACCCATCTCAAATTCAGCCCTTCTCTTCATTATTTACTCCCTTCTTCCTCGAGCCCCCAAAAGAGAGAGAGAGAGAGATCACAAGGCTCTGTCTCTTATGGTCTCTTTCAAAAAGCTTTGGACTTTGGGCAAATGAAGTCTTTATTTTGAGATTCTGTCTTTTTCCCACTAGTGAGAAAGTCCGAGAAACAGAACAAAGAAGAAGAACAATTTTGGACACACCCAAAAAAAAAAAAAAAAAAAAAAAAAATTGGGTTGAGAGAAGAAGAAGAAGATAAACACAAAAACAAAGTGGGAACCTTTTAGAAACAGCTGTCTTCTTCTTCGTCTTCACAGAGAAATAGAGAGAGAGAGAGAGAGAGAGAGAGAGAAGACCCCACAAGCAATGAACACAGTCTGTTGTGAAAGAAGCAAAGAGAGAAGAGAGAAAGCGAAGAGAGCGCTTGCTTGAGAGCATTTATTATTTACTCCTCCCCACCCCATTTAATTCCCCCCCCCCCCCCCCCCCCCCCCAACTTTCTCCTCTCTCTCTCCTCGGATTTTAATAACCGGAAATTAAACCCGAACCGGAATCTAAACCGGATTTTTCACTAATTATTAGAAAATCGGAATCAATTTAATGTACCTACTAGAGTCATCTATGATCTATGTACTGGATTGAAATGTTCATAACGAGCCAAACCAGTGGATCTGTTTTTTTTTGGGTTGCCAAACCAGTGGATTTTGAAGCTGTAATTAAACATGTTGGTTTAGAGCGGTTCAAACTGGTTTTCTTGTGTAATGACTAATGTAGCATTCATTTATAACTTGGTGACTTTGGGACATGAAAGATATGTGATATATATAAAGTAAGGCTATTATTGTGGTTGTATTTAATTTCAACTAAATATGTTGTTACATTAAATATATAACTTTTTTACATTCTTCCCATAATTTTCAGTTTTTAAATTTTTTGGTCCATAACTTTAAGGAATAACTGTAACCAGTATAATAAATTAATCGATTCTACAAAGTACAAAAGCTAATTACTAGTGTAGATGAATTAGTGTTTAGTATTGATTTCAGACATTTTAGGATCTAGCTCTAGTGTAATAGAGTTATGGCCCCAAAAGTCATACACGATTAAATTAGAGTGTATTTATTTCACAATCTTAATCAAAAGTCAACTTTTTAACTAGGGGGATTCAAAAATAGGTCGTTTAGGAAAATTTATTCGAAGAGAAATATGAAAAATCGGTGAATTATATAGTTGACGCAAAGAAAAAAAAATGTAAATTAACAAAATAGCTTTCTTTTTATAGTATATAATACTAATAGTAACATTTATTGAGGTTTTTTACTTTCTGATAGTTGTCGTCGTGCTGAAGAAATGGAACACTGATGGCATGTGACTGTGCTTAAGGCGTAGGGTATGGCACGTGAGTGGAGCCGTGCTTTGCTGCTTTTCGGAAGATAAGAGCATTTGTGCTGGAGCTGGACTATTAATGGGCTTATAACAATGCCCACAATTTGATAAGTGAGACATTTCAGACATTTTTAGCCAAAAACAATCTTGTAAAATGAGACAAAGGAGTATTTATTTTTCAAAATCAAAATCATAACATATATGTAAAAACAGATGAGAGCGAGGATTGGAGATGACAGCAAAAATGATGTGAACTTAGAGTCTTTTTATCTTGAAAGTTATAATTGGCATCACACACTTCAATCTTATTACCATCATCCTAAAAAGGGCTAGTCTGCTCATTTATATGGTTTTCTATGATTAGCGAACTAATTAATACTAGTATTTTATGATGTGATGATGCCAATTTTCAATAGACAAAATGTATAACTTCAATGTACTATTTTTAATTTTGTCATTTGAAATTATTGGATTTGGTAATGGCAGTTGAGATTATGATTCTTTTTCGAACATAAATAGACATGTAAGGTTGTGAGTGAGCTAAGATATTGTCATTTTCTTTGTCGCTTATAAAAGTTACTTTCAAAAATCACATATGTTTTCGCTTTGCCCTGGACAAGTTTTGGAAGATTTTGAAGAATTAATATGATTTTTTTTTTGGTCAACGAAGAATTAATATGATTATACTTACATTTGATATCCTCATTGTCACAAAGTTGAGTAACGAGCATGACCTTCCCGCACCTGAGAGCACTAAACACCGTAAGGCTGTCCATACATGGAATTGTCAAGAAGTCTTTCTTTAGCTCCATCAGTTGCCAGTCCAATCCAACATGCTCTATATTATATCCACAAATAAAAACCTAAATCCATCATCTATGTTGTTTTTCAAACAAAAAGAAAAGGAAAAAAAAAAAGTCGATCAAGCAAAAAAAATTTGGGCCGATGGGTGAGTGGCAGAGAAAACCCCCCAAAACCTAAAGAAATAAGAAGTTCAGTTTTCAGATCCCTTAAAGAAAACAATCCCAATACTAATGGAGACAAGGACATTGCTAGTAAATTTGATTGATCATAAAAAGAAAAATCTTAGGCAAGGTTTAAACTTAATCTTAAAATTTCAGATTTGAAAATCTTAGTCTCTATACTATTAAATGATATCACGATCGAAAATGTTGTCAATCTGAGTCAAAATCGCAAATTACCGATCAGGTTCATGGGTTGTTCCAACTTTGTTGGATGTCTTCTTTCTTTCCCCCAAAGATGTCTCTTTTATAAAATAGTGGAGTACACTTTATTAAAAATAAAATCATTCATCTATATTATATATATATATATATATATTTTTTTTTTTGTATGTTTCTCATGCATACATATTATGTAATCTCTAAGTTTGTTTGTTCATTGGTTGGCTAATGATCGAGGGAATCTACAGATCCAATCTTGGCCTGCCTTACGGCTTTGCACATGGCCAATCATTTTCTCTTTATAGTTCTTGACAACCAATGCTTATAGCTTAAGAGATAGCAAAAACTATATCATGGTAATCCAATTAATCATTAAATATTTATTATGTATCTTAAAAAATACTAGTGATCGACATTCACTAGTCGACTAGAGTTCAAACTTTTAATTGTGATTTTGGTGGTTGATGGTTTCTGTTAATAAAAATGGTAAAAGCGGCAGCATATCACAAGTTTAACATGATCATGAGTCTCCTTTAAATATGTTAGTTATGAAAAAGCAAAATATTAGTAAGTAAGTTTTTTTTTTTTACATGATAAAAGATTAATTTATTAGAACCACGTTTTCATACTTCTCTCGGAAAGTCTTGCTGGTTTCTTCTGCCGGAACCGTCTAAAATACAATTTCGGCCATCACTTGAAGACACTAAGATTCAGCTCCGTCTTACAGGTGAGCCGGCATAAGTGACGCCTCTCACCAGAAGACCAGTGCTCCTCTCTTTCTACTGTAACATCCTTAAATTTGCAAAGAAGGAAGGAAGAATAAGTACCGTTTGGAAGAGCACAAGAGTATGGAGCAAAGAGAATATATCTTGTAGTACCTGAAGTACAAACAAAGAGGAAGACAGGTGGAAATCGTACCCAACAAATAGCCAGATCTGGTACTTCCTTACTCTTTATAGCTCCCTTTGATACTTTTTATAAAATCTCTAGCCAGGTGAGAAGAACTTTGACAAACTTGGAAGAAAATTTTCAGCCTCATGGCTAGAACCCTCTCACCTTTGTGTGAAGAACTTTTAAACTACACCAACGAAGAGCATTCAGCAAGTCGCTCAACGTAAACTTCTCCAAGATGGATAGTAGAATCCCCTATCATCTGAAAGGCAAAGCTAAAGCAAGTGACTACTCTCCTCACCCTAGGAAGAGAATAAGAGCTCCAGAGATAGACAATGCGGATCTTATTCAAGAAAACTCCCTCACTCTTATTGTAAGACTCACAAATCCAGCAGTTCAGAGGCTCTAGCCTCTCTTTTCTTTTCTCTCCAAACGCTGGAATCTGAGAGGCAAAGCTATGCGGTCAGATCTTGGAAATGGGTGCTTCCAGTTCATCTTTGAATATGAAGAAGACATTCAGAAGGTTATTGATAATAAGCCTTACCATTTTGACCAGTGGATGGTCATCCTTCAGAGATGGGAACCGATTATCTCTCCAACCTTCCCATCCCATATCCCTTTCTGGATAGAGCTGCAGGGACTCCCAAAACATTTCTGGGAAAGAGAAATGTTATACTCCATAGGAAGAGAGCTGGGAGAAGTTGTGACTCATGAGATTACACCAGCTGCAGTCAAGCTGAGAGTCATGGTAGATGGCCTCAAACCACTCACAAAGGAGACAATAGTGGAATTTAAGGATGGCAAGGAGGTCTTGGTCACCCTGGACTACAAGAACCTTAAGAATCATTGCACACATTGTCAAAGACTATCTCATGAAAAGAAAGACTGCCCGGGTCTAAAGCTTATTGGTCCCACTAACAAGAAGCATAGCATCTCCCCTCTACCTAAACAGAGTACAAGAGATAAACCACGACTTGACTACACACCTCGAGAAAATAGACGAGGATCCACAGAGAGACTTCCTAAATCCTCAACCTACAAACAATTCAGAGAATACTTACCCTCTAACAAGAGGAAGTATGATGATAGGTATCGAGGAGACTACTACTACTCTGAAGAAAGACTTACTAATCATAGTAAAGGACCGAATGAAAGATCTCCAGTTAGATCAACTGGGACATACATAGGAGACAACTATAGAACATCCGCTAGACAGCCTGACTTTTCCTCTAGACCTAATCTACAATGGAGAGAAAAACTTACCTCAAGGGATAGCCCCAGAAGGGAGTTCTCTGAGTCATCAAGATCAAAACGACCATCCCTTGAGAGAACACTGACTAATGAAGTTACTCCACCTCCTCCCCCCCCAATCCCTACAACTGAGGAGATAATGGGAGACCTTAGAGAAGTCACAGTGCAGTAAACCAGCTGTGCAGACCCCACAGAAAGCGCTGTAAGGAAACAAAGAGTATTACAAGGTGAAGCTAAGGATCTGATGGCAGAAACCGCAACCCAAGTGTTAAAAGTTGTAACTCTTGCAAATCAAGCCTACCTGAATAGAAGAGAGGAGCTTCAGAATGGCCCTGTGATGGAGACTCAACTGTTGTCTAGTCCAAACTCTGATCTCCCCATCCTATCTCTACAAAATTCAAAGAAGAAAAGAGGTCGACCTCCCCTACATAAACAGATCAACAAAAGTCCACTAAGACTGACTGGTGCAAAGTCAAGTAAGAGAAATAAAGTAATCATTCAAAGCTCATCTAAGAAAAGAAACACTCCTGAGAGAAATACAGAAGCAGTGGCTGGACCTAGTGGTTCAGGAAGAAGAACCCCCGCAAGACAGAGGCTGACTTTGCAAGAGGAACCAAACAGTGAAACTTCAAATAGAGCAGCACCAAAAGGAGTTATCATACCTGTCATAGTCAAACAAAAGGTGGATTTTCACAATCCACCAAATCCTCTTCCTTAAAAATTCTGAGCTGGAACTGTTGTGGGCTGGAGAATCCCATGACAGGCCAGCGTATACGTGAGATGTCCTCTTCTATCTCACATGATATACTATTCCTTATGGAGACGAAGAATACTGATGAAAATGTTGAAAAGATGTTGGATTGGCTGAACTATCCCTCACACACACTCGTCTTGCCTCATAGCCCTGGAGGTGGAGGCTTGGCACTATACTGGAAAAAAAAGTGGATGTTACAATCCTGAATACTTGTCAGAATTACATGGACACATCAATATGTTATGCGGGAAGACTTTCTTTGCCACATTTGTCTATAGAGAGCCGGAAAGAGCAAAAAGGAAAGCAATCTGGGACTTACTTACTTTACATGGTCGCAATAGAGAAGCTCCTTGGTTCCTAACCGGTGATTTTAATGATATTGTGGATCCTTCAGAGAAACAGGGAGGCCCACCCAGACCAGAAAGCACCTGCGTAGACATCAGATCTTTCATGGCTGAGTGCGACCTTTATGATCTGCGACACTCAAGAAAATTTCTCTCTTAGAGAGGGATGAGATACGACCACTTAGTTCAATGCAGGCTGGACAGAGCAATGTCAAATGGAGTTTGGGCCGAGGAGTTTCCATATAGTCATAGTGTGTACCTGCGCTTTGAAGGATCAGATCATAGACAACTTATGACTGTACTTGATCTCACAAAGAGAAAAAAGAAAGGTATCTTCAGGTATGACAGAAGATTAAAAGACAATGAGGAAGTTACAAACCTCATTAATGAAGCCTAGAGCTCTGACCCACATGATTCTATGGAGGAGAAGATAAGTAGATGTCGAAATGCGATTATAACCTGGACAAGAGAAACTCAGCAAAATAGTCAAAAGCATATCGAGGATTTAAGGGCAAAACTAGAAGAAGCAATGTCAAGCCTAGTCCCTAATCCTCTTCTGATCTCGACTCTTAACTCAGATCTACTGCTGGCGTACATGAAAGAGGAAGAGTTTTGGAAGCAGAGTAGCCGAAACCTTTGGCTGGCCCTGGGAGACAAGAACACGGGATATTTTCATGCTATTACTAGAGGCAGAACAGTGGTCAATAAATTTTCTGTTATAGAAAATGAGGAAGGAGTTCCAACCATTGAAGAAGCTCGTATCTTGAAAGTTATCACTCAATACTTCCAAACTTTGTTTACAACCCAGGAGGGAGAGAGAGCCACAACAGTCCATGATGCAATCCAACCGTGCATTTCTAATGAAATCAATCAAGTGCTAATTGCCATTCCATTTTCTGAGGAAATCAAGAAAGCATGCTTCTCAATTCATGCGGATAAAGCACCGGGACCTTATGTTTTTTCAGCTAGCTTCTTCCAATCTAATTGGCAGACTGTGGGGCCTCAGATCATAGTAGAGATACAAGACTTTTTCTCAGCCAATACACTGCCAACAAAAATAAATCTCACACACATCAGACTTATTCCAAAAATTCAGAGCCCCAAGAAAATGGTGGATTACAGACCTATAGCCCTCTGTTCTGTTTTCTACAAGATCATATCAAAACTACTGGCAAAGAGGCTCCAACCAATACTACAAGGAATCATATCAGAAAATCAGTCTGCATTTGTTCCTAAGAGAGCAATCACATAAAATGTTTTAATCACTCATGAGGTACTCCACTATCTGAAAACTTCTGGAGCTAAGGAGAGGTGCTACATGGCTGTCAAAACAGACATGAGTAAAGCTTATGACAGACTCGAGAGGGACTTTATCAAACTAGTCTTAGAGCGAATGGGCTTTCACCAAAAGTGGGTCAACTTGATTATGCAATGCATAACTACAATATCTTACTCATTCCTACTAAATGGCTCAGCTCAATGAGAGGTGTTACCACAAAGGGGATTGAGACAAGGGGATCCCCTCTCTCCATACCTTTTCATTCTCTGTGGAGAAGTCCTCTCAGGATTATGCTGTAATGCTCAACAAGATGGAAGCCTACCTGGAGTCAGATTGGCAACAAGAAGTCCGAGAGTGAATCACTTACTGTTTGCGGATGATACAATATTTTTCTGCAGATCAGATGAAAGAAGCTGCCAAACTTTGCTGGAAATTCTCAGAAAATATGAAGAAGCCTCTGGTCAAAAAATAAATAAAGGGAAATCAGCGATTACTTTTTTCAGCAAAAACGGAAGAAAACGTGAAAGAGAAAGCTCAACAGATTATGGGCATTCAAAAAGTTGGTGGCCTAGGAAAGTATCTAGGACTACCTGAATCTTTCGGGAGAAAAAAGAGGGATATCTTTAATGGAATAATTGATAAGAATCGACAGAGGGCCTTGAGCTGGTCCTCGAGGTTCTTATCAACTGCTGGGAAAGCCACAATGCTTAAATTAGTGTTGGCTGCAATGCCAACTTATTCAGTGTCTTGCTTCAAGCTCCCTGTTTCTCTTTGCAATTGCATAAAATCAGCAATGACTAGATTCTGGTGGGATGGATCATCAGAAAAGAGAAAAATGAGTTGGATTGCATGGACTAAACTTACAGAAGCCAAAACAGTAGGATGATTGGGATTCAGAGATATACCAAATTTCAACGATGCTTTGTTAGCCAAAATCTGCTGGAGAATCCTTACATATCCATCTTGTCTACTAGCAAGAATCCTGCTTGGCAAGTATTGTCATTCAACAGCCTTTTTAGACTGCAATGTTAAAACCTCTGCTTCACACGGATGGCGAGGAATATGTATTGGCAGAGACCTACTGAAATCTCACATGGGAAAGGCAATTGGAACTGGAGCAGATACTTCTCTCTGGTATGAACCATGGATTTCTCTTGGCAAACTTATCACTCCCATGGGTCCACCTACAGAGCAGAGTTTATCAATGAAAGTGCAAGATGTAATCTGTCCTATTACTAAGTCTTGGGACAGAGAGAAAATAGCCAGGTTACTTCCAAGCTATGAAAAGAAAATTTTAGAGCTCAGACCTAGCATGAGGGGAGCCATTGACCGCCATATATGGCTTCTCTCTAAATTGGGAGACTACAACGCTAAATCGGGGTATCAAGCAGCCACACAGATGGTGGAAAAACCTGAGATACCAACAACAAATCAGTCAAGCTTTAACTGGATGAAGGAGGTATGGAATATCAACTGCTCTACAAAACTGAAGTATCTTCTCTGGAAAGCCATGAAAGATATATTACCTGTGGGAGAAAATCTCAGATCAAGAGGAGTGGAGAGTTCAGCACTTTGCCCACACTGCTCACAACCTGAAACCACTCTCCACTTGTTCTTTCACTGTCAATCGGCTCATGACGTATGGACTTTAGCACCGTTCAAAGCCACCTTCAACCCAGATCACATCAACAATATGCGTATGGGGATCGAGGCTTAAAAATCGTGGACTACTCTTCCGCCTTCAAGGGTTGGTAATGCACCTCTGCTCCCTTGGATATTCTGGGCTATTTGGACAAGTCGTAACAAACGAATGTTTGAGAAGAAACAACTCACAGCACCAGATACCTTGTCTCAAGCTATTTCTCAAGCGCGGGAATGGCTTGCAGCTCAATTTACCAAGCCCTCTTCCCACGAATCTCGCTCCCACCGCCAATCAATACCTTTGCCTGAGTCACACCCTGGTACCATGAATTGTTTATCAGACGCTGCGTGGAAGAAGGAATCAGGTTTGACGGGCTTTGGTTGGATCTTTATAGATCCAATTACAAAATCAGAGATCCATGGCAGATCTTTAGCATCCAATGTCAGCTCAGCTCTCCTGGCAGAGGCGATGGCTCTCCATCTAGCACAACAACACGCCATAGATCTTGGATTCAAAAACGTCTTTTTTGCTTCAGATTCGCAGATGCTATTCAAAACACTCAACTCGGAGCCCTCTTCAAAGGAGCTCTATGGGATTCAACACGACATCCTAAATCTCTCTCTCACTTTTGATGAAATAGCTTTTTCTCATGTTCCACGGACCTTCAACCGTCGGGCAGATGAGATTGCTAAATCATCTTTATTATTTGTATTAATGAATCTATCTATCGAACCGATTGGACCGGTTTAGAATTTAATGAAATCAGGTTTTCGACAAAAAAAAAAAAAAAAAAGATTAATTTATTAGTTGCAATCATTAAAGGAATCATTCATTCATTGAACTAAAATAGTGGGATTAGTGAGCTTTATTTGGCCACCTAAATTAGCTAACATTGTAAACTAATAAAGGATTCGTGTCTGCGTAAAGTACATTTAACGTTTGTTATACGGTGTTTTCTGTTCTCACTTAATATAGTTAGACATTCAATTTGAAAGTGCATGAGGAAAAAACTATATTTATGTTTGCAGGTCACTCGAGATGGTATTACTATTAACATGAAGATGAAATTCTACAAACAAAATTCATAAAGAATTGTAGGTCACACAAAAAAAATTATTTAATAGAAAATGGTGTCTTTTCATTATCTGCACTTGCAACCACTTTTGTACTTGAAATTTACGACTATTAATGAATAGAATAAAGCAATGCAAGATGGAGGGACTAGGATCCCTACCTACGCCTTTCTAATTTCTACAAAATGTGGGATAAAGAGGACAAAGATGTTATGTTTTCGTTTGAAAAATAAACTGTGAATTAATTGAAAATGTAAGATGAGCATCAATGCAAAAAGGAAAATTAAAACCAAAGGTACAGTATATAGTAAAGATTTGTTTTCTTGAATTGAAATAAAGATTATTTATGGTTTCCTTCAAAAATATTCATGAGCCTATTTATGATCATGAATTCAAGATCAATTGAATTGTTTGGTACGTCTAAAAACAAAGCTAGGTTTGATCCTTTGCACTTGTATGCATGCCTACGGCCTATCTTTGTTGAAAGCAATTTCACATTTTTACAATCTATAAGATATATCATAAATACTATTGTGAAATATGAACTATCAAGATATATATATAGGATGATACTATAATTTTTGGTGGGGCTTATCATTGTGGGACACTGAGTGATAACAACACACTGACCGTTTCATCTCACAAAAATACAAGTACTACACTGACACCAAAAAATTCATAAAACTCAAAATTAGTTCCCTTCAAAGCTAAAGTATAATAACATTTTTTTTCTTTTAGCTTTTGTAGTAATTTTCATCAATCCTCCATCCATTGTAACAATATAATGTATGCAGTAGCTGTAAGATGTGTTATCATCCAACAATCATGCTGTATCATCCAAATAATATAAGTTTATAACATTTTAAATTTATTTATTGTAAAATATTTTTTTAATAAATTTTTCTCTTGTTGAAAAGAATAATTTGATAAGCTAACTCATATTACACGGATGTGATTATTTAGTTAATTAATTTGCTTCTGCATAACTTTTCTAATGTTAAAATAAATATACAATTGTGGAAATGTCTAAATTAAGTTGTTGCATCGAATAATTCGCCGTGTTGTATGTAATTTTGCACACATGCAAATAGATGATTGTTCTTCAGTTTGTGTATTACGAGATAATTGGCCACAACAATTGATGATATAATTAATGAGAAAAAAACCCTATATATAAAGAATTGTGTAATTTGTCAACATTTGTAGTGTAGTTGTTTTTGTTAATTTTTTTTTTTTAACTATATACTTAAATTGAAATTTTATCTGATTGCTACTTTTGGATAGAGTATTATAAAAAATAAAATAATGTGTAAGTTTGTAAGTTGTAACTGCTATTTTACTAAAACCTGTCTGATACTATTGTCTCTCATTCTCAGCCGTTCAATGTGGCCAGAGTGGGGTCTCTATATTTTGTACAAAGTACGTCGCAGAATTTTACAAGTGGAGCTCTCTTGCTTTTGTTATTCAATAATTCTATTAATACACCAAATGCTTATTAACTTTTGAAGTTGCCTAAACACACATATATATAGATTCCACTTTTGATTTGACCAAAATACAAAAAAAAAACAGATGGTTGAAGTTAAAATTCGATTTGTGTAAGATGACCGAATATTAAGGACATTTATTGAGCGCAACATATTCCATGGTTTGTTTATGCAAAACTTCATCTTTTCATTAATTTTCTTACACTTGATCTCAAATCAATATGAAATTTTAAAATTCTTTAAGTTTTGCGAATGTTACATGAATTTCATAGCAAAAAATACAGTTTTTACATAAATGTTGTGTTAGAATAATATACAATTTAAAAGACTATGATTTCAATATAATTGTAGACAAGTCCCTAATTTATGTTAATAGAAATATGAAACATAAAGAAGTGTCAAATTAATAAGTAAACTTTGTGTGAAAAGTGTAAAAATAAAACCGAAAATAAAACATAGAATATTTGGAATAAATCCTCAGCATAAAAAAAAAAAAAGTATTGCCTTCTAACTTAGTTATATTTTTACTAAATGTAGCTATAGGATCATCCAAGAATATATTTTTGTTTTTTTGGAAAAAGACGAATATTGGGTTTTAAATCTCTATATATTAAATATAGGGGATACTTTTGTAAGAAATACATAACATAGGTGCCGTATTTAAAAAGTTATTTTCTGTATTCTGTCACATTCTTTTGTAGTCTTCTGCTCAAAGATGCTATATATACCTCCTCCATTTCACTCGGTGTGAACCTTATAGCAAAATCTCTAATTAATTAATCCCTAAACTAATGGTTAATTTTTTTATTAAGTAACTAAAATTGAAACTAATCTGTGATTAAGTTTAGAGATTAAGAGGAGGGTGAAGCAGTTGCATGGCAAAGGGTCGTAAGCCGACGACGACGATGAGCAGAAGCGATCGATACCTTGGAAGCTACGGCTACGGTGACAGTCACGGTGCTTCCGTCACCGACGAACTAGAGCTCGCCGAGGAAGACATCTGGTCACCGGCAGTCATTCACGACACCACCGCCGAGACAGACGAGGCATACCACGCGTGGAACTTACGCGCTACCTTGGGAAAAAACGGGCGCGTGGGAGGGTTGTCGCTAGCTTTCGAGGGCTCTTTGGCTGCGCCGCCGCCGATCATCGTGCATCAGATAAACGACGGAGACGATGAAAACCGGAGGAAGCTAGCGTCGTCTGCGCCGGTAAACGTGCCGGACTGGAGTAAGATATACCGAGTCGACTCGGTTGAGTCGATACACGAGTTGGGAGAGGACGATGATGAAGAGGAGTCTAGGATGATGATGCCGCCTCACGAGTACGTTGCTAAGAGTCAAGCACGACGGAGCAGGAAAATCGGAGGTGTAGACGTCGGCGCGTCGGTGTTTGAAGGCGTCGGAAGGACTCTCAAAGGCAGAGAACTAAGACGCGTTCGCGATGCGATTTGGAGCCAAACAGGGTTCTACGGCTAAAAGTATAAATTAATTAATACTTTAGATTTCAATTAAAATTACTTGTTTTTTTGTTTGTTTGGTAATAATTAAAATTACTTGTTTTTGTCAGTATAGAAGTAATTTTGTGATTTTGCATTTTTTTTTTTTGTTGTAATGAACGAGGCCGAAATTTCAAGTTCCTCGTATGTTGTTGTTTTTGTCTATAAGTATATATTAAATTGCAGAAATAATTTTGTCTTTAATTAGTTTAATTAGCTGGGAGTTACATAAATTATTTTAAGTGCAACATGAGTTTTAAAAAACATAGAAGAAAACGACATATAAAAGATATATAAAATCATCTGGACTAAAGTAATAAGTAGTTTTTATTTTATTCCCACAATTATAATTCCATGATTTAAATTCAGATTTATGAAGATCAGATGCTGTCTTCAAATATTGTAACGCTCCAGGCTTACTTAGATAAAAATTTAATAATCTGATTAATAAATGTTAGATTATTAATGAGCCTTTAGGTATAAAATATAAATAATCAAATTAAGTAATTGATATCATGTGGAAAGGGAAGTTGTATAATAACAAGAACAGATGTGTCCTTGAAACATAATTTATGTAAACAGTCCAAAGAATCCACTCCAAAGTGGGCACTTCACGAGCCAGAAGAAGACACTATTTTTTTTTTAGTTTTATTTGTCTTTTTTATCAGCAAAGACCATGATGGTGAATCAATGGCTTAGCATATACATTGAAAATAATAATTTTTAATGGATCACTAATTAATGAATTCTGACATTTTTGTTGTTAAGTAGATCATTATGATATTAAAAAAATAAAAAATAATTTGAGAATACCGCTTTCAGTAAATTTGCGATGCACGAACATTACCATATTATCTAAACATTTCATATATCAAATGGAGTTGTTTATAATATGAATAAGACGAATCAATGTAAGTTACAAAAATGTATTTTCATCATATATGTCTAACTGTAGAAATTGTAAAGCTTTGAGTTTGAGGGTACATTTTATAAATCTTCATTTGGAAAAGATGACGTACATAATTAAAATGGTAACGTGTTTTGTTAACTTTTTTTGTCAACTAAATACTAATGTGTAATGTTTAGTGTGTGAAAATGGCAATGCATGGTGTCATATTCTCTCCTTCCTCAGTTCCTCCATTTCTTTTCTCCAATCTTTTGTTATCTTACCCAAAAAAGAAAACTATTAAAGAGAAAAAACTAATATGATATGAGATGATGGTGAGAGGAAAATCGATGATTTACACAATTTTTGAAGGGTTTGATTAGTAATCCTATACTATTGTAGTATGGAATATACGGTTTTGTGTTACCAATCAAACCCAACATACCAAAACATTTATATGAATATGGTATTCAAACTTCTAGTTTCTAGACAACAATAAAAAATGGCTAAAAAATGTATTATGCTTGTATATTATTAAAAAATAAGTAAAAAAATATCATAATCAATATTAATATAATAAAAATATCTCTAAATTACATAATTACACAAATTTGTTTCCTTCATTTTATTTGACTAATTTTATTTAATTGAATATCTTTAAAATATTGTAGTGAGATGCATATATAAATTAATAGCAACATATGGTTTGATTATGACAAGACGACCAATATTCTGGGAATATGCCAATTATCCTTACAATAAGAAAAAATATGATATAGAACTCAGTAGCCCACTAAGTTTAAATGAATCTTTTAATGTTACAATAAGAAGATAAGAAAAAAGAAAAAAAATTCTGTATTTTTGTTAGGTTATATGAGAAGAAGAATATTATTTTGTCCAAATATGCGCAACTCCTCCAGTCCCCCACATACACAAACCGACCCAACATTCACTTTTGACTAAATGAGTTACATATGCAAAGTAAACTGGATATTTATGCTTACAAGCATTACGTGTAACTATATCATACGGTCACTTGATCCTACAACGTAGTTTTGATTAGTACGCTTTGATTATTATAAGTTCCAGGTGATTTCTAAATCAATTATAGTTGATCAATGTCTCTCCTTGAAGCGTATTTCGATGGGTACTATAGATTCAAGACTTGCCAATTATAATATGTGTGAAATGCATACATTGTTTCTTTAACGTATACTCGAACCATAAATAATGGGAATTCATTTCTTTTCATAAACAATTTTTTTTCATAAAAAAATCGAAACCTTATCGAATCGTATATCAATACCTAATAATGTTAAGGAAGACAATGGAGTAATGGGTATAATAGTGAATTAGTGATCAATGAGAGTGAGTGACATGAGTTTGGAGACTGTTGTGTCAAAGCATATAATAGAGGCAATTTTGTCGAAAATGTTTTGGGGTCTCTTTGGCTCTTTTGTCACTCTGCCTTTATACAGAAAAAGTCCCTTTGAATAGAGAGTTCTCTTCATGTCTCTTCCCAACCTCTCTATTCACCGTTCATTTAATAATAATTTAGAATCTTTAATTATATTTGTTTTTTTGCCGACATGTTTCTGTTGAAAATATTACTATGTTTTAGAAAAGAAAACAGATGAGAGATCAATTACTACATCCCACAAATGTATGACAGAAAAAAAACACCTACAGAAAATTGGATGAACCCTTTTTTTGACAAGTGTTAGGACCAGAAAATAGAGATTTCCGAAAGTGAAACTACTTAATTTAAGAAAAAAGTCTTTTAGCAAGAATAATAGATTAACATTAGGTCCATCAATTTCACTATTGCATTACTCGCAAAGTTAAAAAATGGTATTATATATACATTTTTGTAGTAAGATATATACTTTAGTGTTTGATATGATTCTCTATAATAACAATTATACCATCATTGACTTGATGCTTTATAGTTGTAATTAGATTCTCGAAGAACTATATATAGTTACATAAACTGCATCTTGTAGGGAAAAAATTATCCTAAACATACATTATACATCCGAATTATAAGTGTATCTTTACAAAGAGCCAATGTTTTTCAATCATCTAATATTGTCACCTAAAGCTTTAACAAAGCTTATGCCTTATGTTTGTATACTATATATCATTTTTTTTCAGTGCAAAAACCTTTTTTATATTATTCACCACCAAAACCAATTTCTCAAATTAACTATGCTGCAGGTTTGTCACGAGAAAACACATTAAGAGAATGGTTTCAAGATGTTAAGAAGAACCTCCCATTCTGTTAGAGAGTTAGAGGGTTTCAAACACAGACACTTCTCTTGTGCCTAAACCGGAATCAAGACATAAAGACAAGTGAACCCTTGTGAGCGCTCCATTAACATATCTCCTTCAGATGATTATATGACAAGATAATGGTCTTGAGCAGCGAAAATATTTTACGTTTAGATACAACAACGATGAAGCTGGCCAAAGGCTAATCTGATTCTGAGTATGAATCTAGATAGGTTGTACTTTTGAGCAAACAGTCAAAAAGACTATATCCTTTTTCAAATATGAATCCGAAATGAAGTTTTTGTTTGTTTGTTTGTTAAGCGTTAATATTAATGTTACATATTTGGATTTAAACATATTGTAAAGATTTGTGGAGATGAAACAAAGAGTAGTTACAACTCCAAGCCAACTCTTTATATTATTAATCCAAGGTTAGTCCCCACCACAAGACCCCTCTGATTTTTGTGTTTTCATGTCTCAATGTACAATACCTTAATTAAGAGACATCTTGGACCACACTGTTTAAAATCTTTATAGGGAACTGGAGGACGCTACATTGGTGGTTTCTTTTCTGGATTTACAGACATGATATATATATGTGAAAAAGAAAAACTCACAAAACCAATATTTCTAGAAGTTAAAAGACCAAAACACCAAAATAGAAAATTAAATGTCACGTTTGAGACTTCCTGCGATGATAACATGCCTGCCACTTAAAAAGGCTCCATTAAATTGTTCGTATTGTATAAACATTAGGCTATTTTATTTTCTTGGCGTCCATGGAAATTTTCAAAGACACCACACGAATATAATTTTAATATAGAGAACGAAATAACAAATAAGAATAAAACTATGCAAGCTGTTAAAATTTATATTCTTTTTGGTTTTATAAAATTTATATCTAACATTTGACTTATAGAACATATTACACTAACGTGCTTAGGTGTCGTTATTAAATCCAACAAATAGCTTAAACGCATCATCTAAGGCTATGTCCTAAAAATTTCCTTCTTCAATACAACATAAAAATGGCATGTCTTTGCATCAATCTTAAGAAGAAGCTCAAGAAACCAAAGCAAGACAACAACGAAGAACAAAACACAGAGTTACAGAGCAGAGAAATAACACCAAAACAACAACCTCGTCAAAGACAAACAGCTCCAAGAGCCACTTTCCAAATCGTGGTGCAGCCTCATAAACTACCACTTCCACTTCCAATTCCTCAGCCTCAAGAAAAACAAAAGGTAATGAATCATCCAAAACAAAGCAACTTGCAGCAACCAGAGCCGATCTTAGGGAAACCATTTGAAGACATTAAGGAGAAGTACAGTCTCGGTCGTGAACTAGGTCGTGGCCAATTCGGTATAACGTATATTTGTACAGAGATCTCTTCAGGCAAGAACTTTGCTTGTAAATCCATCTTGAAAAGGAAACTCATCAGAACTCAGGCAAGAATATTTATAAACCCTCACATTTTTACATTACTTTGATTTGAATAAGAGTACTAATTTCCAGAGATTTGATTAAATTTTTTACTTGACAGGACAGAGAGGATGTAAGAAGGGAGATACAGATAATGCATTACTTATCAGGACAACCAAACATTGTTGAGATCAAAGGAGCTTATGAAGACAGACAAAGTGTTCATCTTGTAATGGAGCTTTGCGAAGGGGGTGAGCTCTTTGATAAGATCACTAAACGAGGGCATTACTCAGAGAAAGCAGCCGCAGAGATCACTAGAAGTGTGGTTAAAGTAGTACAGATTTGTCATTTCATGGGTGTGATTCATCGCGACCTTAAACCCGAAAACTTCTTGTTATCTGGTAAAGATGAAGCTTCCTCAATGCTCAAGGCTACGGATTTTGGTGTCTCAGTCTTCATCGAAGAAGGTATATATAGCCAAAATGAGGAAATATGCTTATCATAAATGGATAAACTTTCTTTCTTGCAACCTAAGAAACGATCTTTATGCTGTTTCTTCCTATTCAAGAAACTATTACTCTGGTTCTGTTTTGCCTCTTTCTTCAACTGCTATCTGATTTTGAATGAATCTAAACCGATCCGTTGTTTTCAGGGAAAGTGTACGAAGACATTGTGGGAAGTGCATATTACGTTGCACCAGAAGTTCTGAAGAGAAATTACGGCAAAGCAATAGATATATGGAGCGCCGGAGTTATTCTCTACATTCTTCTCTGCGGCACTCCTCCATTTTGGGCCGGTAAAGTGATCTTTGCTTACCTTTGTGCCTTGACGAAACTGAACCACACTTGGTTTGGTTTTGTGATTTCTCTAGTTTAGTACGAGTTCTTACATTTTTGGTTATTTTGTGCAGAGAGTGATAAGGGGATATTTGCGGAGATTTTGAGAGGGGAGATTGATTTTGAGTCGGAACCATGGCCATCGATTTCCGAGAGTGCTAAGGATTTGGTGAGGAACATGTTAAAACATGATCCAACAGAACGGTTTACTGCAGCTCAAGTCTTAGGTAAAGCCTTACTAGTATATATATTACTCGGTTTTGTTTCGGTTAACTGTTTAAAATCAGGGAAATTGAACCGGTTTTGGTTCTTTTCTTTAGAACATCCGTGGATACGAGAAGGTGGAGAAGCTTCTGATAAGCCAATTGATAGCGCGGTTTTGTCGCGGATGAAGCAACTACGAGCTATGAATAAGCTCAAGAAGCTTGCACTAAAAGTAAGTATTTTCGAAGAACTCGGTTTAGTGGTGAAGTTAGACCGGTTTTTTGATTTATTGGTTTGATTTGGTTTGGTTTTAGTTTATTGCGCAAAATCTAAAAGAAGAGGAACTCAAAGGTCTCAAGACAATGTTTGCAAACATGGACACTGATAAGAGCGGTACAATCACATACGACGAATTGAAATCCGGACTGGAAAAACTCGGTTCGAGGTTAACCGAAACCGAAGTTAAACAACTCTTGGAAGATGTAAGGGAGAGTTTTGTGAAGTTTTTTTCCTAACTTGTTTAATAAACCGGTTTAGATTAATTTGGTTAATGTGTTTCGGTTTAGGCTGATGTCGATGGGAACGGTACGATTGATTACATTGAATTCATCTCAGCTACGATGAACCGGTTCAGAGTAGAAAGAGAGGAGAATTTGTTCAAAGCTTTTCAACATTTCGATAAAGATAACAGCGGGTATATTCGAGAACCGATATGTACCAAACTCATAAACCAGACTCTAACCGGATTAACCAAGTATGTACATGTATTTTGTAGGTTTATTTCAAGACATGAACTAGAAACAGCAATGAAAGAGTATAATATGGGAGATGATGCCATGATCAAAGAGATTATCTTAGAAGTTGATGCTGATAATGTAAGTCAAATTTTATGAAATATTTAATATATAATTTGATTAATTTAATGATATTTTAAAAAAATTCTAATTCATTATTGTTTTTTTTTTAAAGGATGGAAGTATTAATTATCAAGAGTTTTGCAATATGATGAAGAAGAGCTGCTCATCAAAATCACAACAATCGAAATTGGTTCAATCCATTTGAGGAGGACCATATATTCCTAAAGTCTTTTTTTTTTTTTTTTTCTTGGTGTGAAAATTATAAAATTTGTTTAGTACATAAATTTTCCTGTGTTATTTGGATAATAATAAACTTTCCAAAATTGATAATACTCCACATAATTTTTTTGGGTTTTTTCCCCCTAAATTAACCAAATTCCATAGATGATTTTGTAAACCAATTTCGGTTTACACTTAACCGGTTTGTTATTGCGATTTTAAGGTTTTCGATTCGACAGAGAACCTTGGGCAAAAGGCAACTGCTTTGTCCAATTCGTTCTCTTCTGTTGCTAGTGCTGCTGCTGATGTTGTGAGTCTTCAAAAAGGTAAGAACTTTACGGTCTCTTACCTGGTTGGTTCACTTGGTTTCACTACAAAGCTCGCTGAATCAATCTCAAGAAAGGTTAGCTTTGAGGACAAGGCTAATCCGGGTTCTGTTTTGGGTCTTCTCAAAATTCATGGGTTCACTAATTCTCAGATCTCAAGCATTATCCAAAATTGCTAATAGCAGATGATGAGAAGTCAGTTATTCCCAAGCTTAAGTTTTTGCAGTAGTCCAGCTCTGAGCTCAGTGAGACTGTTTCAAAAGTTCCTAAAATCTTAGGAATGAAAGGAGACAAAACTATCAGTGTATACTATGATTTCGTCAAAGAGATTGTGGAAGCTGATAAGAGTTCTAAGTACAAAAATTTGTGTCATTCTTTGCCAGAGGGTAGCAGGCACGAGAATAAAGTCAGGAATATATTGGTTTTGAGAGACTTTGGTGTGCCTCAGAGGTTGTTATTCTCTTTGCTCATCTCTGATGGCCAACTTGTATGTGGGAAAGAGAGATTTGAAGAATCACTCAAGAGAGTTGTTGAGATGGGTTTTGATCCAACCACCTCAAAGTTTGTTGAAGCTCTGCGTGTGTTTTACGACAAAGGGATAGGATAGAAGATAAAGTAAATGTCTATAAAAGGTTAGGTTTGGCTGTGAATGATGTATGGGAAATGTTCAAGAAGTGGCCAATCTCTCTTACTCACTCGGAGAAGAAGATAGCCAACTGCTTTGAAACTTTTGTTGGGCTAGGGATTCACCACATATGAGTTTGTGATGATGGTCAAACGCCAGCCTTTGGATAAGAAAAGGAACCTCATTCAGTCATGATTCTTCTGCTTCTGTCAGTCACATTACAAGAACAGACCTTCTGAGGAATGAACAACAATGGTGGACAAAGAAAGTGAAGGGGACACTAATCAAACCAAAATGGCCAACTGTTGGTGCGGGAATTAGCACCGCCAACATACCAGTCTATACCAACAAGGAAACCGGTTGCCTAAACTGGGAGTTCTCTCGTGAAGATGAATTCGATCTTTGACTGAAGGCCCAACAGTATAAAGAAGCCCAGTTCAAGAGCATGAAACCGACTTCCAGTTTGCCCGCGGCTGACCTAGCAAGAAATGAGCAACTTTCCTAATTATGAGTCAATTCATTAGGAAAGTAATTATATTCTGTAATCTATCGCATATTATAAATAGAGTGATACTCCTTCATTGTAAGGGATCCAACAATTAATACAAGAAACCCTAATTCTTCATTGTTCTTGAGAAAAACCCTAACTTGTTTTCCAAGAGATTTCAATTCCCTTTTGCTTGTTAGCTTTGATCCGATTTCTTAAGAGAGATAGCTTTATTGAATTTGTTTCCCCCTTCAAACAAATTCATTGTGTGAAAATCAGTTTCTACACGAACCGACCTGCATACAAAACTAAAGCACAAAAACCACACCAATGCATAAAATTGAACAAATGTATAAAATAGTCCACAATGTAAGTGTTTCCACAAGAGTTGCTCTACGGCCTCTTATCTATAAGTGGAGCCTATAAGGCAGAGAAAGATAGAACACAAATATATATAGCTTGAGAACAGAGTTCAATCAGACCAAGTCAAAGAAATATATACAAGTGGGTTCAATATGTCCTGATAGATTGACAAAAACAAACTGCAAGATATAAAAACTTGTTAGCATTAGGCAGATGAAAAAAAATAAAAAACAGCAAGAATAGTTTTTAAAGAGCAGGGATCGAGAAGATAAGAATTTTAGATATTGACAAGCAGAATGTAAGACCTTAACGCTATATGAGTGTGAGACCTTAACGCTATATGAGTGTGAGAGAGGATCAAGTTTGTAGACATCACTGGAGCACACAACCTTCCCCCAAGCCTCGTCTCCCTGGCATCTCTCCATGGAAATCTCGGCAGACCAAAGCTCCGAACTCTCAGGAACTCCGAGTGTGAGTTCCAGAAGATGACAATGTTCCCAGCAGAGTTGCTACAGAGTCTGCTGATATCATATTTGACCTTGGTTGGTACAAAGTGCAGACAGAGTAGTCTCGAACCATAGAGAGACCTTTGAAACTCTTCCAAACCTTTCACCTCTTTCCAATCCAACTCATCTGGCTCACACCACAGTATTCTCCCACGAGTACCACGACAGTACAAAAAGTTCCCAATGGCACACCAATCGTTTCTGTTTCCTGACTTAGAATCCTGTTTCTTCCCTTTTCTCCATGTACCTTCACTTGGCAAGAAGTATAAGCTTTGTTCCTCCTCATCAACAGCGTAAACCTTCTGCTCGATCACCACACTTTTGTGGATACCGTCGGGTATCTCTAGGATTGTCAAAGTACTCCAATTTTGAGTCTTTAGGTTAAATACCTCAGCCCAGTTTGAACCAAACTCCTCACAACCTCCAAAAACATATATTTTCCCGTTGAGGAGACTTGCTGTTGGGGAAGCACGAGGCACCTTCAAGGATGGGACACGGTGCCATGTCTTAGAGAAACAATCGAGGAACCAGACATCAAAAGTGGGTGTGCCTTTTATGAGTCCACCGATCACGTAGAGTCCCCAATCCACCACCACAAAAGAGGATGACTCCGGAGCCTGATAAGGGTTCGATGGGATCGGCCTCAGCCGGCGAGTACGGGTGAGGAGGATGAACCAGCGTGGGTTTGGATCAGGAGAGATGCGTAAGCAGACATAAAAAGATGCCTCAGTGCAACGAATAAGCGATCGTGCGCTACAAAGCTCATGGGAAAGTACGAGAGAGCGGTGTCTCTTGGAGACGAGGGATAAGTTCGCGTGGTCCAATCTTGAGACGCGAGCCATGCAACTCAAAGCCACCGCGTCTGGCAACGACGACCATGGCGTCGTCATCTTCCTCCTTTTACTCTGTGGTGTCATTCCAGTCATAGCTAATTGTAAATCACTTTAGAACAACTATGGAACTACAACTACTTTATATAATGGTTCATGTCCTATTGTGACTTGTAAAAATTTAAAGTTTTCCTTCTGTTTACTTATTATTAATTATTAAATATGAACTAAATCCTTTTTCAAATATGAACCGATTTTTCACAAAAAGATATTGTCGTTGCCAGTTATATGGCAATGATTTAATTTAATGTTCGGGACCTTTGGGTTATAATTTGTTTCCATAAGTTGCAGCGGACATATTTGATTTTTTAATTTTTCACTTTTTCATATCTTTAAAAACTAAATTTCCTAAATGTTAGCAAGATAATTTGGCAACAACAAAAAAATAATTTAGATCCTTAACTATTTCTTTGACCATAAGACCAGCAAAAGATTTTCTAGAGGAAGTCCAGAGTTTAGTTTTTATAGGCAATGAAGCAGACTCATCAAAATTGAAACATTTCAAAATCTGACTCAAAATCCACGCGTTTATCCGTTTAGAATATAAAATGACTGTTTTACCCCTAACACAAATAAATTAATTTATCTTTTTCTAATAGTATTTTGATGTAATTTTTTTACAAAACTAATGTTGTTTTGTTAAAATACTTTTCAATTAATATGAGAGATTTTACCAAGCAAAACAATTATTAATAAACTACAACTTTTTTAATCTTGGTTTTAAACGAAAACTATCTTATTAAAAAAAACTTAATTTTATTTGCGTAAAAAAAAAGAACTTAATTTTATTCAAGATTTTCTCAATGTAATATTATTATATGTAATATGTGAGATATTGACAAACTAATAATATTTCTTAAGAGAAAAATGTATTTAATTAAATCATATATTTGTCAAATCCTTTGTATCCCATTTATACATAAACTTAAAAGTTCCCGCTGCATTATTTCGTACATATATTCCATCTTTTTGCGCTTGCCAGAAACATACGTTCGGTTTTCTACCCCCACATATGTTATGTATAAAACTTTCTTTCCCGATAAATGCGTTAAACGTTGCATGCTGCTCATAATTAGGTCCCTGAAAATAATACCATGACAAAAAGTATATGTATTTCAAATCTACCATGTAAATATAAAAACGAGAAAGTATTATAAAAATAAATTTTGAAATTAATTACCTTCCATAAGTTGCGCCATATCAAAGTTCTTGGAAATACTTTGAATTTGATTATCCATTCAGTATTGGAGGGAAGAAAAGTAACTTTCGTCGATTTGTCTGTGCCAGATCTACAGTTGACCATAAGTTTATTGTTATTTGCAAGATGATTTGAAATTTCAATGTTAAAATTTCTAAATATAAGAAGGGAATTTGTTTTTTGGATGGAGATGAAAAATAAGAATATGAAACAAATTAGAACTTTCTCCATCTTATTATTTTGTTTTATTCTCCTGTAATATGTAATATATATATATATATACTTTTCACATACACATGTATTTAGGTATTTTCATAAATAATTTGTTGACTTCATACATTTGTATGTATGACTTAATTTTGTTAACTTCATAGCTCATACATTTATGGTCTTTTTCATAGTCTTTCCATTTCATATTTAATTATATAACTAAATTTTTATAAGGTTATTCTATAGATTTAGTCTATATATATAGAAATTTTCTAATAAAATTTTTCTAATATATATATATATTAGAAAATTTTTATTTGCATCTCTAACATTTTAACGTATTAAAAGTTACAACTATATAACCATTTTAAATCCCATTTAAATTATTTATTTTTACAAAATAACTATCGAATAATAAGAAAAATCAGATTTTGTAGAAGAATGCTTCTGTTTTTTTTTTTTTTTATCTACATCATCTTATATTTTCTTTATTATAGTGAATTACAACACCTAATCTATTGGACTTTTTAAATGTTTAATATATATATTTAGGCCATGAGTGGAGACATGTAAAGTACGTATTTCAAAGCACGTTTTTGTGAAACTTATTTTAGACCCCAATCAGCAAAACAATTGTAATTTGTGTTTTTCTAAAAAAAAAAAATGTTAGTTGCGGTTTTGTAGCTTTCATATTAGTCATGGAGCGCACTAACTACCTATTACTACCTATTACCATGCGTTATTTGAAAAAACGCACACACAATATTTTTTTAACAGAAAACTTTTGTTTTTCCTTGTGTGTTGTTTCTCGTGTTTTGCTTGTAATTTTAACATCTAACTTATGTTGAATAAATCAAATTAAAAAAACTAACACGTACTCCCTCCGTTTTATAATATAAGATGTTTTAGAGAAACTTTTGTGTTTCATAATATAATATAAGATGTTATCAGTTTTCTATGCAACTTTTAGAGTAATTTAATACTTTATATTATGCAATATTGTTTATAATTGGTTAAACTTTTTAAAAGTAGTAATTTCTTAATCTTCGTGCTTTACTCAAAACATTCTATATTTTGAAAAGGAGGAAATATTTTATTAAACAAAATTTTTTATATGTCTTTTCTTTCTTCTTTCTCTCCTTCAAATAGTTTTAGAATGCATTTTCAAAAAAAAAAAAAAAAAATCACTTATCTTTAAAAGAAATTTCAAAATGTAATATATAAAAGTAATTTTAGTAGTATACATATATAAATAATTTTAATATTGTTATATACTGTGAACCGCAATTTTTCACCAATCAAATATTATTTCGTACCGCTTTTTTGTTTAAACCGCACTTGTCCCGCAAATATATTTTTCTCACATGTACCGCAGTTCAACTGTACCGCACTAAATTATTTGTCCCGCATTACCATTCGGACCCTTAGATTTAAGAATGTGATAGAAGTAAAAAAATAAATTGCACAAAATAATTTACCTTCCAAGACGACTTTTAATTTAAAAGTTCAATGTTTCATTTCAATATCAATCCCGTGCTATTGTCCTCAAGGCTCATAAACCCCATCGTCAAATTTTTGATTTTTGTGAATTTGGGGTTTCGAACTCGAGCACTCATCGATCTTTACCAGGACTCGCGCGTCTACTCTTTCGTCTTCCCTCTAAGTTTGGAGAAGCTTTGAGATTGAAGCAGATTGCTTCAAACTGTGGCTTCTCTTACTTCTCTTCCACTCAATTACTTGTTCGGTTATTAGTTTTTCCCTTGTTGTCATGTATTCTTGAAGAAGATAGAGAGAAATAGAAATAACTTTGTTTTCTTATTTCTTCAACCTTAAGTTTCTCTTACAAAGACATAGTGTTTATATAGGGATACAATGTTAAAACCCTAAAGTCTAGATCCTTCTACACTTGTCCAGCTGGTGTGAGTTGTCTTCAATATCACATGATCCTAGAAGCTCAAACCTATTTTGTAATGTCACTGTCGGACCTCCTGCAGCTTCTGTTGATTCTCTATTTCCTCTGTTTTTGTCTTCTGCAACATTTACCAAACCTCTGACTTGTTCTGTTCTGTTTTTGTCTTCTTTTGCAGGTAAACGTTGGCGTGAGTTGGGTACATAAGCTGATGGGCTTGAGCTGGACCTGAGTTCTGTTGGGCCTTTATCACAAACAATGTTTATTGGAGGCTGTATTGTTTATACGCCCCCGCAAACTTGGAGTAGGTGGCACAATGACTCCAAGTTTGAATCGCAATTCCTCAAAAAGACCCTGCGGAAGTGACTTAGTGAAGACATCAGCAATCTGGTAATCTGCAGAGATGTGATTGACAATGAGATTACCAAAAGCCACTTGCTCACGAACATAATGATAATGGTTAGCGAAGTGCTTTGTGCGAGCATGAAAACTTGGATTTGCAGTGAGGTACACAGTGGAGAGATTGTCGCAGAACAACTCAGGTGTTGCAAACTGAGGGAAACCAAGACTGCGAAGAAGATTCACAAGCCAGGTGATCTCGGAGGTAGCTTCGGACATAGCTCGATACTCGGCTTCTGTAGAGCTTTTGGAGACCGTAGGTTGTTTGCGAGAAGACCAGGAGATGATGTTATCACCAAGGAATGTACAAAAACCACCAGTGGAACGACTTGTTTTGTTGCAGCCGATATAGTCACTATCACTAAACACTCTCATCTTGCAATTGGTGGTGTTGCTGAAAGAAATTCCCATTGTAGTAGTACCCTTTATGTAGCGAAGTATATGTTTGAGATGTTGAAAATCAGAGACAGTAGGGGCATGCATCTTTTGACACACATAATTGACAGAAAACTGAATATCTGATCTTGTAAGAGTCAGATATTGCAGTTTGCCAGCAAGACTGCGAAAGTATTTAGGATTCTCAAAGAGGCGATCTTGATGTGGAGTTTTGTTGAGTTGTTGTGGTAGCGGTGTAGCAACAGAAGAACAATTTGACATAGCTGCAGCAATAAGAAGGTCTTCCGCATATTTCTGTTGAGAAAGAAACAGGCTACCCGAGTGAAAATGAGCCTGAATCCCGAGAAAATAATGCAGTTGACCGAGATCCTTCATTCAAAAACGTTTGTTGAGCTCTTTAAGAAGGCTGTTGAGGAGGCTGGAGGAATTTCCTGTGATCACCATGTCATCAACATAAAGCAACAAGAAGATAACATCCCCATTTTTAGCACAAATGAAGAGAGAAGGATCAGGAATGCTGCAAAAGAAACCAAATTCAAGCAAAAAATTGCTAAACTTATCAAACCACGCTCTTGGAGCTTGTTTAAGTCCATAGAGTGATTTGTGCAGTAGCCATACATGATCAGGATGTTCTTCATCCACAAAGCCTGCAGGTTGTTTTATGTAAACAGTTTCTGTAAGGTCCCCATGGAGAAAAGCATTGTGGACATCCATTTGTTTGAGTTCCCAATTGAGAAGAGTATCAATGTGGAGAACAGCTCGAACTGTAGGAGTGCGAACAACTGGACTATATGTTTCAAGATAGTCAATGCCCATTCGTCCTTGAGAGCCTCGGTGACTGTTTTAGGCATTGGATGAGATATTTTGTGAGAGAGAAGGGCATAGCGCTGATTTGGTTTGCTAATGCCTGATTTTAATCTTGTGATCATCGGATGAGTCAACGCCAGTTGAAGTTCTGCAGTTGATGTTTTAGGTTGATCTATAGCACCGAATGTGGTCAGCTGAGGTGGTGATGAGAGAATACTGTTGCCTATAGGAACAAGGTCTAAGCTTTCCGTACACTCAGTACATTCCTCATCACTATCAGCTGAGCAATCGGGTGAACAGTCATTAGATGTTGAGAGAGTGGGAGCAGAATCAGCTTGAGCTGGAATTGCAGAATCATCTTGAGCTGGAGTTGAGAGAGTGGGAGCAGAGTCTGCAGAATATAAAGGTTCACTTGAATCTTGTTCAGTGACTGAAGTAACTGGAGTGACTGGAGAGAGTTGAGAACCGCTGCAAGAACCTTTGATCCATGTTGTATACAGAGAAGAGTATGTATCCGCAAATGGGAATGAGGCTTCATCAAATATAACATGTCGAATCAAATATACACGACCTGTAGGAGGATGATAGCAACGATATCCCTTGTATTTCTCTGTGTAACCCAGAAAAATACACTTGAGAGACCGTGGATCAAACTTATTTAATGCATATGGCCTAAGCGTTGGGTAGCAGGCACATCCGAAGGTGCGTAGAGCTGAGTAATCTGGGGCCTTGCCGTGCAAAACTTCATATGGACTATGATCACGATCAAGTGAGGTTGTTGGTAAGAGATTGCAGAGAAAATTTGCAGTGAAAAATGCCTCTACCCAATAACTTTGAGGTGTCTTACTTTGAAACATAAGAGTAAGACCCATTTCTGTAAGTTGCCTATGTTTTCTTTCTGCCAACCCATTTTGTTGTGGTGTGTGTGGACATGAGATATAGTGCTGTATACCAGACTCTTGCAAGTGATTCAAGAACCTTTGACTTATGAATTCACCTCCACCATCAGACTGAAATATGCCAATTTTGTTTTGAAGAAGATTTTCAACAAGAAGCTGATACTTGATGAATATAGAGCAGAAATCTGACTTTCTCTTAAGAGGATAAAACCAACAATATCTTGAAAAGTTGTCAATAAAGACTACATAGAACCTGAATCCCTGAATGGAAGAGAAAGGAGAAGGACCCCAGAGATCACAATGAACTCTCTCTAAGGGTCTAGATTCATGAAAATTAGAAGAAACAAACGGCAATTTTGAACTCTTACCTAACCGACACGATTCACACATGTTGGTGGTACTTTTATTGATTTGAATCGCCTTATTCACAGAAAGAAGTTGGAGAACTTGAGTGTTATGATGTCCCAATCTTCGATGCCAAACTTCATCAGAAGTTTTGATTTGTCTGGTAGAGTAGAACGTCTTAAACTTTCCATCCTCCAATTTGTAAAGACCATCATTTTCCTTTCCCTTTGTCAGAACATGCCTTGTTTGCTTGTCCTTAATAAGAACATCATCAGAATCAAACGTGATTGCACAAGGATAGTCCTTAGTCAATTTTGAAACTGAAATCAAAGATTTCACTATTGCAGGACAAACCAACACATCGTTTAATGGGAGATTACCTGAAGTAGAAGGTAGATTTGCTGAACCGATGTGAGTTATAGGGAGAAAATTACCATTACCTGCCATGATTGTATCTGTTCCGGTGTAAGGTTGAGCTTTCTGCAAACGTTGAGTGCTGTTGGTAATATGAGCTGTTGCACCGGAATCTGGATACCAAGCACCATCGTCAGTTACATCGGTGATATGAAGAGCAGAGAAAGCTGCAGCTGCAACCTCCGGTTTCTGATACTCTTCATCAAAGCGGTACCAACAATCTAGAGCATTATGTCCTCGTTTGATGCAGATCTGACAGACTGGTAACTCAGGTTTAGTGGAACCGTGAGAAGAGCTTGGAAACTGAGAAGAGACTGAAAACTGAGGAGATCCTGAGAACTGTTGGTGGAAGCCACGTCCTCTGGTTGAGAAACCGTTTCCGCGTCCTCTTCCTCTACTACCACGTCCTCTGCCTGAGAAGTTGGACGACCACATGGTGTGAAAGGCAAGGTGTGGAGTGACATCAGACGAGTTGGAGTAGCCTTGGAGTCGATCCTCATAACCAGTTAGTCGGGAGATCACATTTTCATAAGTTGGTTGAGGACTTCGATCCATTGAGTCTTCGATGACAGTGATTATTGGCTCATAGTCACGACTTAGGCCTCTTAAAGCAGCAAAAATCTCCATCTTCTCACTAACATGATCACCAATGGAAGCTAACTGATCGCAAATGTCTTTAATGCTCCGAAGATAGTCAGACATGTTCTTGTCCAACTTTTCAGAGTTTTGCAGGCGACGTTGCAGTTCAAACAATCTAGAAGAAGAGGTGCGATTGAAGTGAGAAATTAGAGTATCCCAGATCTCTTGAGCAGTTGCAGCGCCAACGACTAGACGAAGAACATTCTCAGTCATTGAGCCAAGCAGCCATGCCTTAACGACTTGGTCAGACCTGGACCAACTCTCAAAGTACGGATTGAGAACATCTTCAACCTTCCCTTCTTTGCTGCAGATAGGTATAGTCTTCTCCAATGATTTGAGGGCGCCATTAACAAAGCCAAGTAGATCTTGAATTTGGAGAAAAGATTCGAACTGAGATTTCCAGATAATATAGTTTTGCTCAGTAAGGTTTAGAGTAACACAATTTGAGATGTGTAGTGAAGGAGTAGAGTAGAAGTCCATGTTTCTATCCATAGTTCTGATACCATGAAGAAGATAGAGAGTAATAAAAATAACTTTGTTTTCTTATTTCTTCAACCTTAAGTTTCTGTTACAAAGACATAGTATTTATATAGGGATACAATGTTAAAACCCTAAAGTCTAGATCCTTCTACACTTGTCCAGCTGGTGTGAGTTGTCTTGGATATCACATGATCCTAGAAGCTCAAATCTATTTTGATTTTTTGTTTCCACTGTTTTTGTCTTCTGCAACAATTCTATGATTCTCCATGGAAGAAGATTGGCCCAGTTGCAGAAATGGCCTAATTTTAGTGTTTCAGTTCAAAAGGCAACACCTTTCCCCAATTCCTTCTCCTCTGCTAGCGCTGCTGCTGATGTGAGCCTTGGAGATGGTCGAAAAGGTAAGAACTTTACAGTCTCTTACCTCGTTGGTTCATTGGGTTTAACTCCAAAGCTCGCTGAATCAATCTCAAGCAAAGTTAGTTTCGAGGATAAGGTCAATCCTGATTCTGTTCTGAGTCTTTTGAAAAGTTATGGGTTTACTAAGTCTCAGATCTCCAGCATCATTACGGTTTACCCACGATTGCTTGTATTAGATGCTGAGAAGTCCGTTGCTCCCAAGCTTCAGTCTTTGCAGTCTAGAGGAGCTTCAAGCTCTGAGCTCACTGAGATTGTTTCTAAAGTTCCTAAGATCTTGGGGAAGAGAGGGCACAAAGCTACAAGTGTGTACTATGATTTCGTCAAAGACGTCATTGAAGCTGATAAGAGTTCCAATTATGAAAAGTTATGTCATTCTTTCCCACAGGGTAACAAGGAGAACAAGATTAGAAACATTTCGGTTTTGAGAGAATTGGGTGTGGCTCAGAGGTTTTTATTCCCATTGCTCATCTCTGATAGCCAACCTGTATGTGGAAAAGAAAGGTTTGAAGAGTCGCTCAAGAAGGTTATTGAGATGGGGTTTGATCCGGAGACATCAAAGTTTGTTGAAGCTCTGCGTGTTATTTACAGAATGAGTGATAAAACTATAGAGGAGAAAGTGAATGTTTACAAAAGGTTAGGCTTTGGTGTGGCTGATGTATGAACGATCTTCAAGAAGTGGCCTTCTTTTTTATCATACTCAGAGAAGAAGATAACTCATACGTTTGAAACTCTTAAAGGGTGTGGTCTTCTCAAACATGAGGTTCTGTCATTGTTGAAGAAGCATCCGAAATGCATTTGTTCTTCAGAGCAGAAGATTGTGAACTCCATTGAAACATTTTTAAGCCTAGGATTCACCAAAGACGAGTTTGTTATGATGGTCAAGCGGTATCCTCAGTGCATTGACTATACTCCAGAGACAGTGAAGAAGAAAACTGAGTTTATTGTGAAGAAGATGAATTGGCCACTTGAGGCTTTGGTTATGATCCCTCAGGTTTATGGATACAGCCTGGAGAAGAGGACTGTCCCAAGGTGTAATGTTATCAAAACTCTCATGTCAAAAGAACTGATGAAATACGGAAGTGAAGCACCTCCAATGTCATCTGTTTTGACAAGTACCGATCAGGTGTTTATAAAGAGGTATGTGATGAAGCACGACAAGCTGGTGCCTGAGTTGATGGATATCTTCACTGGAGAAAATGGGAAAAAGTCAGAAGTCCTACGGCCAATCCTACAATGAGCAGTATTAAGGTCTGTATTTGTGTTAGTTTTAGATTCGTCCATGAATCTTTATGAGGAAGTGAAATGAGGAGCTTTATTTATAGACTTATGTAATCTCAATTTGAAGTGGATCTGACTCGTTTTAATCTGCAATCCAACTTGGAAAATAACAAAAAGTTAGTCTAAATCTTTTTTGAGTCCTTGAACTCTTTTAGCGGCTTACAATCTTGGAGATATGTGTTACTTTGCATTCACATTCTTATCTGAAATGCAGAAGCCAGACAACTTAGTTAGTCAGGTAACTTACGATCAATCCTATTAGCAAGTTTTCGAAGATAGTGGTGTTGTGATTCCAGACTTGATATTGTAAAGAACCCTGGGTAGTAGTATTTTTCAGGAAGGTTGCAGGCAAGGAGATTAACTTTTTAAGCTCCATCTTTAAACAAAATAATATGACCCTTGCCCCTCTACATGGTTGTTAGATGATCGTCAATTACAGTTTCATTAGCATTGCATGTTCTTAACACCTGAATTTATCCATGAGGAAGAGGTCCCCTTGCAAGTGCAGGTACAGATTTGTTTATAGTTAACCCACGCTTTTCATCTGATTTGTATTTTATTATTAGTTTAGCATATTTTTATAAACAGAGGAATCCAAATTTCTTAAAACTAGGGTTTCACAGTTACTTCTGAATCAATCAAAACATGCGTAAGTGATTCCACTGATCATGTATTCTGTGGTACTCCATGGAAGACGGTGCACTGAGTTACAAAAATGGCCTAGTTTGAGAGTTTCCGTGCAAAATGCTTTTTCTAACTCATTCTCTTCTGCTGCTAATAGAGATGGTCGAAAAGGAAGATTTTTACAGTGCCTAACCTCGTTGATTCATTTGATTTGATTACAGAACCGATCTCCCAGAAAAGTTAGCTTCGAGGGCAAGGTCACTCCTGATTCCGTTCTGAAGCTTTTTACAAGTCATGGCTTCACAGATTCTCAAATCTCCAACATCATTAGGACTTATCCACGATTGCTTATACTAGAGATGCTGAGAAATCACTTGCTCCCAAGCTTCAGTTTTTGCAGTCAAGAGGAGCTTCGAGCTCTGAGCTCACTGATGTTGTTTCGTCAGTTCCTGAAATCTTGGGAAAGAAAGCGGGTAAAAGTATAAGCAGATACTATGATTTCATCAAAGAGGTTTTAGAAGCTGATAAGAGTTCCAAGTTGGAAAAGTTGTGTCATTCTTTGCCGGAGGGTAGTAAGCAGGAGAATACAATCAGAAATCTTTTGGTTTTGAGAGAACTGGGTGTGCCTCAGAGGTTGTTATTCCCTTTGCTCATCTCTGATAGGCAATATGTATCTGGAAAAGAAAGATTTGAAGAATCCCTCAAGAAGGTCGTTGAAATAGGTTTTAATCCAACCACCTCAAAGTTTATCGATGCTCTATGTGTTATTCGAGGATTATGCGACAAAACAATAAAAGAAAAGATCAAATGTCTATAAAAAGTTAGGCTTTTCTGTGGGAGATATATGGGCAATGTTCAAGAAGTATCCAATGTTTCTAGGAGTCTCGGAGAAGAAAATATTGAACTCTGTAGAAACATTTATAGGCCTAACATTCAACCGAGATGAGTTCATGGCAATGGTCAAATGCCATCCTGCATGCTTTGGATATTCTGCAGAGTTGGTGAAGAAGAAAACTGAGTTTGTGGTTAAGAAGATGAATTGGCCGCTAAAGGCTGTGCCTTTGTTCATACAGCATGGAGAAGAGGATTGTACCAAGGTGTAAAGTAATCAAAACTCTCATTTCCAAAGGATTGCTCGGAGGAGACAAAGGAAGTTGAACTCCCTTCAATGCAGTCTTGTCTTGATAGCACACACCACTCATGATAACGTTAAGGAGTGTAGTTTTGATAATCACTTGTCTGATATCAGTTTATGCTTACATTGTAATTCAAATTTCTTCCTTTTTTTCTTTGAGGGGAGAGTTTATTTGCTGCAGATATTGATTGTAATGATGCAATGCACCTCCTGTGTTCTTGCGAATTGGTCATAAAAAGGCCTTCTTTGTTCCTTAACCTTTGGTTTCCTGAGAGGCTAGTAATAAATTGTGTAATCCACTATTTTTAGTTTTTTACACAGACAGAGTAGTCACCAATGCAATGCTTGCCTAAGTTTAGAGACCTGGGTTCGAATCCCAGCAGCCACACACACAGTCACACACTTAAGACTTTTTGTCTTTATTTATTTCATTGTGAGAAACGAGAAATCCTAGTTAATGAAATTAGGGTTTAAGGGGGTTAGCACTTAACAACATCATACTGTATTTCTTCCTCATCAAAGTTTTGATTTTTCTGCGATTTAGGGTCTGACGGGCGAATAAAATGTAGAGTTGTTCTTCTCTGTTTTGTTTTTGTTGGGAGATTCTGATTCTAATCGTGAGAGAGAGAGAGAGTTGAGAGATCGAGAGTGTGCTTCGTATTCGAATTTCGTGGTGGTTAATCTCATCATCATGTATTCTCTGATACTCCATGGAAGAAGATCCATTGAGTTGCAAAAATGGACTGATTCAGTGAAGCTTTTGCAAAATGCGTTTGCTTTTTTTTCCTCTGCTCGTGCCGCTGCTGATGTGAGCCTTAGAGATGGTCGAAAAGGTAAGAACTTTACAGTCTCTTACCTCGTTGGTTCATTGGGTTTAACTACAAAGCTTGCTGAATCCATTTCAAGGAGAGTAAGCTTCGAGGTCAATGGAAATGCTGATTCTGTTCTGAGTCTTTTTAGAAGTCATGGGTTCACAGATCCTCAGATCTCTAGCATCATTATGAATTATCCAAGATTGCTTATGGTAGATGCTGAGAAATCACTTGGTCCCAAGCTTCAGTTTTTGCTGTCCAGAGGAGCTTCAAGCTCTGAGCTCACAGAGATTGTTTCTGAAGTTCCTAAAATATTGGGAAAGAAAGGGGTGAAAACTCTAGGCAGATACTATGATTTCGTCAAAGTCGTTATAGAAGCAGATAAGAGTTCCAATTTGAAAAAGATATGTCATTCTTTGCCACAGGGTAGTAAGCAGGAGAACAAAATCAGAAACGTTTTGCTTTTGAGAGACTTAGGTGTGCCTAAGAGGTTGTTATTCCCATTGCTCATCTCTGATGCTCAAGCTGTTTGTGGGAAAGAAAAGTTTGAAGAATCACTCAAGAAGGTTGTTGAGATGGGTTTTGATCCCACCACTGCAAAGTTTGTCCAAGCTCTGCGCATTGTTCAGGGGTTGAGCGACAAAACAATGCAAGAAAAAGTCAATGTTTATACAAGGTTAGGCTTTGATGGATGGGAGATGTTCAACAGGTATCCCATCTTTCTTGCACTCTCTGAGAAGAACATATTGAACTCCGCTGAAACGTTTCTAAGTCTAGGGTTCAGCAGAGATGAGTTTGCCAAGATGGTCAAGCACTTTCCTCCGTGCATTGGATTATCCGCGGAGATGGTTAAGAAGAAGGTTGGATTTCTGGTGATGAAGATGAACTGGCCACGTACGGATCTGGTTTCACACCCTGCAGTACTTGGATACGATATGGAGAGGAGGATTGTACCAAGGTGTAACGTAATCAAAACTCTCATGTCCAAAGGACTGCTCGGAGAAACAGGAAAGGAACTCCCTCCAATTGGGTGTGTTTTGAAGAATACTGATAAGGAGTTCTTAAATAGGTTTGTGAGGAAGTTTGATGACCAAGAGCTTGTGGCTGAGTTGATGACTATATTCACTGGAGATCTTCAGAAAGGCTAGCTAGTCATAGGATCTAAATGTTAATTTATGGTTTCTTGGTGAATCATTTGGTGTTGAAGAAGTTTTGAATCTATTTGTTATGGCCTTTGTAAACACAATTATTTACTTCTCTTTGTTCATTATGAAAAGGTAGTTTTCTCTTTGGTTATTAACCAAATTTTGTTCACCAAACATAAAGAGAGAGATAAAAGCAATTGGAACCGTTAGATTGATATGTTTTAAACAACTGGTAACCGTTGGATTCCTTTTCTTTTTTTTTGTTGGTCTTATTAAAAAATGATGCCATCACAGCAGAGCAGACCCTAGTAATATCAATTTGATATCATAAACCCTAAAAAAAAAAACGATATTTTTTTTTTCTTTCGGTTCTTCCCCCTAACCTAAATTTGAATCCTTGAAAGATGAATGAGTCTTTTGTTCTTCTTCCCCACTCATCAGTCTCCTCGAATTGAGTTAAGATTGATTAGTCGAATTGCTTCAAAGATTGAGGCTTTTGTTTGTTGGTTTTGTAATTGTCATGTATTCTCTGACACTCCATGGAAGAAGGTCAGTGGAGTTGCATAAATGGCGTAACTTGAGTGTTTCATTGCAAAAGGCATCTTCTTTATTCAATTCCTTCTCCTCTGTTGCTACTACTGTGAGTCCTAGAGTTGGTGGGAAAGGAAAGAACTTTACAGTCACTTACCTCGTTGATTCATTGGGTTTCACTACAACAACAGCTGAATCGATTTCAAAGAGAGTAAGCTTCGAGGAAAAGGCCAATCCTGATTCTGTTCTGAATCTTTTAAGAAGGCATGGGTTCACAGATTCTCAGATCTCCACCATCATTACTGATTATCCAAAACTGCTTATAGCTGATGCTGAGAAATCACTTGCTCCCAAGCTTCAGTTTTTGCAGTCCAGAGGAGCTTCAAGCTCTGAGCTCACTCAGATTGTTTCCACAGTTCCGAAACTCTTGGGAAAGAAAGGGCACAAAACTATTAGCGTGTACTATGATTTCGTCAAGGAAACTTTACTTGATAAGAGTTGTTCTTCCAGTTATGAAAAGTTATGTCATTCTTTCCCACAGGGTAATCTAGAGAACAAGATCAGAAACGTTTCGGTTCTGAGAGAGTTAGGTGTGCCTCAGAGGTTTTTATTCTCCTTGCTCATCTCTGATCGTCAACCTGTATGTGGAAAAGAAAAATTTGAAGAAACACTCAAGAAGGTTGTTGAGATGGGTTTTGATCCAACCACTGGAAAGTTTGTGGAAGCTCTAAACGTTATTTACGGATTGAGCGAGAAATCAATAGAGGCAAAAGTCAATCTCTATAAAAGGTTAGGCTTTGATGTGGGAGATGTATGGAAAAGTTTCAAGAAGTGTCCTGTCTCTCTTAGAGTAACGGAGAAGAAGATGTTGGATTCCATTGAAACATTTCTTGGCTTAGGTTTCAGTAAAGATGAGTTTGCGTTGATGGTCAAGCAATTTCCTCCGTGCATTGGGTTATCTGCAGAGATGGTGAAGAAGAAGGCTGACTTTCTGATGAAGAAGATGAATTGGCCAATACAGGTTGTGGTCTCAAACCCTACGGTGCTTGGATATAGTCTGGAGAAGAGGACTGTTCCAAGGTGTAACGTAATCAAATTTCTTATGTCTAAAGGACTTATTGGAAGTAAACTACCTCCAATGGCGTCTGTCTTGGCGTATACCAATCAGGAATTCTTAAGAAGATATGTGAAGAAACACGAGGACAAGCAGCTGGTGGCTCAGTTGATGGATATCTATCTTGCTTCATAGATCATAAGGCTTGTCAAGGATCTTGGATTTATCTGAAAAACCTCCACTGAATCCTTTCCCTCTATATGCTTACAATTGTCATTTTGAATCTCTTTAGGTTTGTAGCCTAGAAACAGAAACTCAGTGTCTCAGAGACAGAGTCATTTTCCAAGGTAGAGTGTTCTTTATTTATATGTGTAGGACGGATAAGAATAATTCTTGTGAGTTGAAGTTCGATTCAGTAACTTAAAAAGCCAAGGTAGAGTGTTCTTTATTAATCATCCAGCCTCCCAAAGTTATCCTTTTTATTTACATATTTGGTATTTGACAAAACAAAAAGTTTCAATTCTTTTGGTGGGGATTTTGGTTCTTCTGTAGTAAAACTGTGTTCTCTTCCATCAGAACCCTGCTTCTCCATTTGATCACTGTGATTTGGATCATCAAGTGGTTTATTCAGTACATGCTTACCATGATTTAAAATTCAGATATGGATTGGAATGATGCAATGCAGGTCCTGAGTTCTTGGATTGGTCATGTAGTGTTTGTTCTTTGGTTTCACTATATTCTTTAATGTTTGGGGATTGGAGATACTTACAACAAATAGTCATGTAAGCCTTTCAATATCTTGCTCTGTGGTTACTTTATATATATATATATATATATGATCGTTCTTGATAGAAACTTGAGACCTGTCAGTTTGCTTCTTATAAGCTAGAAAAATGGGTAAGCTTTGAGTTTCTTGAAATGTTTTCATTTGGAGAAGAATGATCCACACTCCTGTTTAGTTTATCATAAATTCATAATGCTAGATTGATGCAACTCTTAAACCCTTAACCGAACTAACCAAATGTATCCGAGTTTCTAGAGAATTTTTAAAGAATTTTGGTTCTACTTAGGCAACAAAAACCGAATTTGTCCATAACCGAACCAAACCGAACCGAACCGAACCGTATTATGTTTCGATTGTTTTGGACAACAATTTCAAAATCAAAATTAAAAAGAGGGGGTTTTGGTTTTGGTTTTGCCTAAACCCTAAAGATCTCTGCGTTTTCTTTTCTTATCTGCAACTGATCGATGATGAGTGAATCGTTCTTCCTTCACTTCACTATCAACGTGGCTCGTCTTCTCGAATTGAAACTGATCGTTGGGTAGAAATCGCTTCTAAACTATTGGGGGATTTTGCTGGGTTCTGTTCTTCCTGCTCTTCTGCGTCTTTAGGTAATTTTTGAATTTGTCTTTGGTCATGTATTCTTCTCTGATACTCCTTGGCAAAAAGTTGCAGAAATGGCGTCATTTGAGTTTTGCAGTGCAAAATGCATATTCTTTTTCCAATTCCTTCTCCTCTGTCGCCACTGCTGCTAACGCTAGCCTAAGAGATGGTCGTAAAGGTAGGAACTTTACAGTCTCTTGCCTCGTTGATTCATTGGGTTTGACTAGAAAAATAGCTGAATCGATCTCAAGGAGAGTCAGTTTCGAGGACAAGGGCAATCCTGATTCTGTTCTGAGTCTTTTTAGAAGTCATGGGTTCACTAATTCTCAGATCTCAAGCATCGTTACGGACTATCCAACATTGCTTTTATTAGATGCTGAGAAATCACTTGCTCCCAAGCTTCAGTTTTTGCAGTCAAGAGGAGCTTCAAGCTCTGAGTTCACTGAGATTGTTTCTACAGTTCCTGAAATCTTGGGAAAGAAAGCTGCCAAAACTATAAGCAGATACTATGGTTTCATCAGAGAGATTATAGAAGCGGATAAGAGTTCCAATTATGAAAAGTTATGTCAGTCTTTGCCAGTGGGTAGTAGGCAAGGGAATAAAATCAGAAATGTATTGGTTCTGAGAGAATTGGGAGTGCCTCAGAGGTTTTTATTCTCTTTGCTCATCTCTGATGCGCAACCTGTCTGTGGAAAAGAAAATTTTGAAGAATCACTCAAGAAGGTTGTTGAGATGGGTTTTGATCCAACCTCTTCAAAGTTTGTCCAAGCTCTTAAGGTTGTTTACAGATACAGCGACAAAACAATAGAAGAAAAAGTCAATGTCTGTAAAAGGTTAGGCTTTTCTGTGGGAGATGTATGGGAAATGTTCAAGAAGTGTCCCACCTTTCTGAATAACTCGGAGAAGAAGATAGTTCAGATATTTGAAACCCTGAAGAAGTGTGGACTACTCGAAGACGAGGTCATCTCACTGTTGAAGAAGATTCCACAATGCGTTGGTGCTTCAGAGAAGAAGATATTGAACTCCATTGAAACATTTCTTTGCCTCGGATTCAGCAGAGATGAGTTTGTTATACTAGCCAAGCGCTTTCCTCAATGCCTTATTTTATCTGCAGAGACTGTGACAAAGAAGACTGAGTTTGTGGTGAAGAAGATGAATTGGCCTCTAAAGTCTGTGATTACAACCCCTGCGATGCTTGGATACAGCATGGAGAAGAGGACTGTCCCAAGGTGTAACGTAATTAAAGCTCTCATGTCAAAAGGATTGCTCGAAAGTGAACTCCCTCCAATGTCTTCTGTTTTGGTATGTACCAATGAACAGTTCTTAAACAAGTACGTGAGGAACCATGATGATAAGGAGCTTGTGCTTGAGTTAATGGCTATTTTCACCAGAGACCGTGTTTCATAGATCAGAAGGGCTTGTCAAGGATTTTGCTTTTATTATTCTGAAACCTTGATCTTTGACTTCAAAAGCAATCCGATTTGGAAAATTTAACTTAAAATGTTATTGTGAGTCTCTTTTCTGATATATCACACTAAGGTTGGTAGCCTAGAAACAGATGCAGCCAGGTAGCAGACGTCTGTATCCAAACTATATATTTGTTGATTTTTTTTTTCTCTTCCCTTAATTAACTTTGGTTTGCATCATTGAGCTTCACCCCATCAAAAGCCATTTCTCATTTTAAAACAAAGAACACGCATATTTTTAATCCTAGCTAGCTTCAGAGACAAGCCAATATAAACAAGTCTATGAAAACTACTAATATTAATATTTCATTTATTAGCTATATGAATGAATATCTTAAGACATTATTGTTCTACACAATAAACAAGACCACAAAACTTAGAAAGAAAGTGAACAAATTAGACGATGATGAGGACTTTAACAACAACAACAAAAACAATGAGGAATGGAACAGCAATATTTGAAATGGAAAGGAAAAAGTTTAGGATAAGAATAAGATACGATGAATGGTAACTAAATAATAACAATATCTTAAAAAAATGTATTAAATAGTTAGTATATAAAGTTAACTAAAATTTTATAATTTGATTCTAAACTATAAAATTACTGCTAGTGTTGCTGATGCTGATGATGTGAGCCTTGTTAGTGTTGGTCGAAAAGGTAAGAACTTTACAGTCTCTTACCTCGTTGGTTCATTGGGTTTACCTAAAAACCTCGCAGAATCGATTTCAAAGAAGGTCAGGTTCGAGGACAAGTCAAATCCTGATTCTGTTCTGAAGCTTTTGAGAAAGCATGGGTTTACAGATACTCAGATCTCCAGCATCGTTACGAGTTATCCACGGTTGCTTTTAGCTGATGTTAAGAAATCACTTGGTCCAAAGCTTCAGTTTTTGCAGTCTAGAGGAGGTTCAAGCTCTGAGCTCATTCAGATTGTTTCTTCAGTTCCGAGAATCTTGGGAAAGAGAGGGCAAAAAACCATCAGTGTGTACTATGATTTCATCAAAGACACTTTACTTGATAAGAGTTGTTCCAAGTATGAGACTTCATGTCAATCTTTTCCACAGGGTAATTTGGAGAACAAGATCAGAAATGTTTCGGATTTGAGAGAGTTGGGAATGCCTAGGAAGTTGTTATTCCGCTTGCTCATCTCTGGTGATGGACCTGTCTTTGGTAAAGAAAAGTTTGAAGAATCCCTCAAGAAAGTTGTTGAGGGTTTTAATCCAACCTCTGCAAAGTTTCTTGAAGCGCTAACCATTGTTCAAGGGTTGAGCGACAAAACAATAGAAGAAAAAGTCAATGCGTATAAAAGGTTAGGCTTTGATGTGGGAGATGTTTGGACAGTGTTCAAGAGGTGGCCAAACTTTCTGACACACTCTGAGAAGAAGATCTTGAACACTGTTGAAACATATATTGGCTTAGGATTCAGTAGAGATGAGTTTATGATGGTGGTTAGGCGTTTTCCTCAGGGGATTGGATTGTCTGCAGAGACGATTAAAAAGAAGACTGAGTTACTGGTTAAGAAGATGAATTGGCCTCTAAAGGCTCTGGTGTCAAACCCTGCGGTACTTGGATATAGCATGGAGAAGAGGATTGTACCAAGGTGTAACGTAATCAACGCTCTCATACCCAAAGGATTGATAGGAAGTGAACTCCCTTCGATATCGTATGTCTTCATATGTAGCAATGAGGTGTTCTTAGACAGGTATGTTAAGAAGCACGAGGACAAGAAGCTGGTGACTGAGTTGATGAGTATCTATAGTGCTTCATAGATCACAAGGCATGTCAAGGATTCTGGTTCTATTTTTTGAATATCTGAAAACCTCAATTTTAGACTTTTTCAAAAATATCAGTTTGATCCATATTCAACTGTTTCCCTCTAAATGCTTAAATTTGTAATTCTGAGTCTCTTTTCTGATATACTACTACAGCAGTTAGTTTCCAAATTTTTCTTTAGTTTTTGGTTTCCTGATAAGCTTAATTTCACTTTATTTGTAGAGTTTTGGGATTGGAGTACAAAAATCATAGCTAGTGATACCAAAACCCTCTTACGATACTTTAAAATCTTTGTTGTATATATAATTACTGACTCGTGGACTGGTCATATATGCTCTGCCGTTACTTTATATATTCTTTGATCATATGATTCATCTGATTAGTGGAATGTTTTTATTATCAGATTGGTGATCTTGGTCTTTAGTTGCTATGTCGTTCTATACATGTTTTCTGTGAGGCTTTATGGTACATTGTCTTGAATATCGTCAGGGGCACTAGAAAGCTATCCTACATTAGGATTCATAAATCAGATTATCATCCAGTCCAAGTTGGTAAAATCTGATATCTGGTTTTTACACTTTTTTACTGAATACGCCTGGGCTTTTGGGATGGCTTACGACTACAGAGTGAAAACACTCAAGGTTTCTCTCTTTGACTCACAAGGTAATATACCTATCAAGTTTATGATCCTAGAAACTGTATCAAGTTCAACGTTATTATAGGTAGATTGAGATAGGGTTCTGCATTGGTTGTTGATTAATTGCTCAAGCAGCGCATTTGCCCCATATCTCTCTAGAGCTAAATCTATCAGAACTATATTTTTCTTTTCTTGGTCTTATTGTGTTTTTTAGACGTAGGAGATATGGATTCCTTGAAAAAAGCAATCTACAAGTATACCATGGTACGTCAAAACTAGGTTAAGTTTCTTCTATCTTTAAATAATTCTGAATCTAGTCCCGTGTTAGCTAGTACTTTTGGCAATTGAGTCTCTTTAATATTTGAGAAAAATTATATATTCAACTCTGTTTGTTCATTTTTGATAGGAACTTGAGAATGATACTCTTGGCGCAGAACAGAGTCTCAGAGTACTTTTCTTTGGTTTATGATTCTCGTATGCTTTTTTCAGTGATGAATCCAGAAAAGTTTTGGCTATTAGCTATATGCCTGTGTACTTTAATTATGTAGGATCACATTTGGTTTTGAAAGTAACGTAGTCTAGTGTGCATACATTGGTTGGTGATCAGTAATTTAATCCAATAGAATAGTTATTAACCAGACCAAAATTAATCTGGTTCTGCTTGGTTAGTAGTACTGAGTTTTTTTTGAGTTTGATGATGTTGTGATGAAGAACGTCAGATCCTAGTGAACCAAACTAGAACATAAGTGATCTGAATATGACTCGAGTAAAATTGAGGCTAAAATATGAAAATTCGGGTTTGTAGTTGTGTATCTTCAATGAGAAAATTGTATAGGCCTCGGAAGATGGGTTGACTATGTTTGACTCTGATATTTCCTTCTAGAAGTGAAACGTCAACCACAGGAGAAGCTTGCCGAGGAGAGAACTGATATGGCACATGGCACAAGCAAAGTAGGAAGAAGAGAAGCCAAGCTACATTGCACTAAGCTCAGGTCCTGTGGCTATATGTAGGGTTCATAGATTGTCAGATCTCCTTCATAATGATTAAGGGTGTTCTTATTGAACTTTGTACATAGTTTCTTACACTGTCACATATTCTCATTGAGGAAATTATTCTGTTAGAGTGATCTCTAATTCTCTTTGTATTCTGAAAATAGGTAAAGGAGGAGCAATTTTAGCAAAAGCTGCCGCTGGGGAGGAACCAAAAATCAAAGCTTTGCCATGGAAAATCAAAGGCCTTTTACTTTACTTCTCAGAGCCAGAAAAATGGGTATGTCTACCCTGCAATTGCGAAGTTCTTGAAATGTTTTTTCCAGAAACCTCTGTTAGCAATCAGTGTTTTTTTGCATAATATAGCCTTAAGAGGGAGTGAAGTAGTTTATGTTGTTGATTGACTGACATCGACAAGAAATAATTCACTGTCACGACTTAACCAGTGTTATACAAAAAGGTTAGGCTTTGATGTTTGGGCAATGTTCAAGAAGTATCCTTCTTTTCTAACTTTTTCAGAGATAAAGATAGCCAACAACATTGAAACATTTAGAGGCCTAGGTATCTCCGGAGATGAGTTTGCGGTGATGGTCAAGCGTTTTCCTCCATCTTTTAAGTTATCGGCTGAGTCGGCCAAGGAGAAGACTGATCTCTGGTGAGGAAGATGAATTGGCCATTAAAGGTTGTTGTTTCAAACCCTTCGATACTTGGATACAGCATGGAGAAGAGGATGGTCCCTAGGTGCTCTTATGTCAAAAGGATTGCTTGGAGACAGAGGAAGCGAACTCCCACCAATGCGGTCTGTTTTTGATGAGTACCAATCAAGATTTCTTGTATATGACGATTCACGACGAGAAGAAGCTTGTCGCTGAGTTGGTGGCAATCTTCACCGGAGATCATGCTAAGGCACACTCACAACAACGACCAGTGTCAATATATTTGGCGTGAAGAGTTTTCTTTAAATTTTCTATAAAAATCTATTGACTTTTTGTAATTCTGTTTCGAGTTCTTGACCAAAAATCTATCATAACCAAGAACGTAATAAACAAACTCTAACAATCTCTCCTTCACGTATGTGGAAAGAGAGAGATTGAATCAACCCCTCAGCAAAACCATGATGAAAAAAGTTTGAATCTTTCACTCATACAAGTTAAAAGTTTGAATCTTTCACTCATACAAGTTTAAAAGTCAAGAGACCATATCATACTCAAAATAAAAAAATTATATGGAACTCAACTCACTGACCACAATTTTTAACAGCTTCGTCATAAACCCTAATTTTGTTTCCACACCAAAACTTTTTTTTTTTTTTGACGGATTCTTGAGAGGCTGCACACTCATCAGTCTCTGCCGCCGCTCGATGAATCACTGATCGGTTGAGTCGGTTTCACATGTTCTTCCATGTTCCTTTGTTAGTTTAGGACAGAGGTTTAGAGATAGTATCCTCCATACTCCATTCGAGATTCGTTTTCTCGATTAGAGTAGGCATGTATTCTCTGTTACGTTATGGAAGAAGGTCTCTTGTGTTACACAAAGGGCTTAATTTGGGATTTGTTGTGCAAAAGGAATCTGCTTTTCTCAGTTCCTACTCCTCCTCTGCTAATGCTCCTGGTGGGAAGTCAAGAGATAGTCGAAAAGGTAAGAACTTTACAGTCTCTTACCTCGTTACTTCATTGGGTTTATCTAAAACCCTCGCGGAATCAATCTCAAAGAAAGTTAATTTCATGGACAAGACAAATCCGGATTCAGTTCTGAGTCTTTTTAGAAGTCATGGGTTCATAGATTCTCAGATCTCTTTCATCATTACTGATTATCCAGAATTGCTTATGGTAGATGCTAAGAATTCACTTGGTCCTAAGCTTAACTCTCTCAAGTCCAGAGGAGCTTCAAGCTCTGAGCTCACTCAGATTATTTCTACAGTTCCAAGAATCTTAGGAAAGAAGTCTATTAGTGTTTACTATGATTCTGTCAAAGACATTATAGTAGCTGATCAAAGTTCTAATTATGAGTTCCCACAGGGTCATCAGGGGAATAAAATCCGAAATGTGTCTGCTTTGAGAGGTTTAGGCATGCCTCAGAGGTTGTTGTTACCTTTGCTCGTCTCCAAGTCACAGCCTGTGTGTGGGAAAGAAAACTTTGATGCATCACTCAAGAAGGTTGTTGAGATGGGTTTTGATCCAACTACCTCAAAGTTTGTTCTGGCTTTGCGTATGCTTTACCAAATGAGCGAGAAAACGATTGAAGAGAAAGTTGAAGTCTATAGAAGTGTAGGTTTTAGCGTTGATGATGTATGGGAAATTTTCAAGAAGACTCCTTCGGTTTTGAAAGTCTCGAAGAAGAAGATATTGAACTCTTTTGAGACGTTTTTAGGGTTAGGATATAGCAGAGCTGAGTTTCTGATGGTGGTCAAGCGTTATCCTCCTTGCATTGAATATTCTCTAGAGTCGATTAAAAGGAAGAGTGAGTTTCTGGTGAAGAAGATGAATTGGCCACTAAGTTCCTTGGTTTTGCACCCTCAGGTGTTTGGATACAGCATGGAGAAGAGGATTATACAAAGGTGTAACGTACTCAAAGCTCTCTTGTCGAAAGGACTGCTCAAAAAGGGAAGTGAACTACCTTCAGTGTCCTCTGTTTTGTCATGTACCGATGAAATATTTATACACAGATATGTGACGAAGCACAACGAGCTGGTGCCTGTGCTGATGGCTATCTTCAATGAAGGTCGCAGTGCTCCATAGATCAGAACAGAAGGCACATCTACAACAATGAGAAATACCAAGGTTTGTTCTTATTCTGTTGTTGTCAGCTTTAGGATTGTCAATGAATATATTGATGTAGCAATGGGAGGCAAATGAAAAGCTTTTGTTAATGTATCTATGAAACTCCAATTTGTACTTTTGTCATCTCAGTTTGACCTGGATCCAACCTTTTAATCTCTTTACAATTAAGAAGCTTTAGCTGGAATAAAAGTGGATCCTGATTGAAAATTTGAATGGTCGTTGTTAGAACCTTTCTTGTAATTGATCCAACCTGTTAAGCTATATGTAAGTGTTCCTTCTTGGTTGTGTGTTTTGTAAGAACATGACTCGCAGAAACGAAAGGGTTTTGTTGTCTGGTGATAGGATTCTTTCTTAGGAATTAGAAATTGTTTTATAGCAAGTAACAGAGAAGTAATTTCATCAAAGGCTGAAGAGTCGAGTTAATTAAGTAGCTTTGCTTAAACTCAAGGTAAATCCTAATTATGGATTCCCTTATAAGTTATGTCGCTGTGAGAACCTTTCTTGTAGCTGGTGGATTAAGTAACTCAAATTAGAAGTTGGAAAATGAATGTAGTTCATTTGCTTTTAAAATAAGAGATTTAGAGGCGTAAGAGATTCCTTCCGAGTTATAATATATCACAAAAATAGTATAGAATTAATCGGATATCACAATCCATCCATAGTACTAGCCTACTAGGTGGATAGATAAAATTGCAATTGATTCTCGCAAGAGGTGTTACTATAGTATCATGTTGACATCTTGGTACGTATGACCATTAGTTGTAATTTGACTAATGCATTTAAGCATGTATATATTTCTTGTAAGAAATGCACACGTATCTTAATTAATATATGCGTATAGAGTGTGTGTGTATATATAGAGGCTATGATTTGGTTAGAAGAACACAACACAACTCACCACAAACAACACACAATTTAATCCAAAATATATTAAAAAAACAAAAAAACAAAGATGAATGCCACAACGTTTGTTGTGCTTCTCGTGATTGGCGTTTTGTGCGCCAATGTCAGGGCAAGGGTGGACGTAGATGAGTCCAAAGAGACCAAATTAGGCACCTCTATGTCAAAATCTGCTACTAAAGGCATTGGAGCTGAGCTTTCTGTAACGGCCCAAACTAACAGCACTTCTTATGGCACTGGCTATGCTAGTGTTACTAAGAGTCCCAAAGGTCCAAGCGCGTTTTCAGACGGAAACGGCTACACAGATACCAATGGAGCTGTCTCAGCGCGAGGTCGCAACGCAAACGCTTCTTCTACCAGTGGTTCTGCCGCTCGAGGTAGTGCTGCAGCTGCAGCGGATCGCAGAGGTGCTGCTGCCCGTGGAAACGGTTCCGCAGGTTCCTCTTCCACTGCGAGGGGCCGCACCACTGACAAGAAGAAGAAGAAGAAGAAGTGCGACAAAGATAAAAAACGATGTGATTGAGCGTGAGGTGATCATAATGCTCATTGCTCAAACCAATTATATATATCGCACAAACTCACAATCTCTCTTGTATTCATAAATAAAACAGAGATTGATCATTGTCACCTTTAATTACATCATGAAATGCTACTTTTACTGTGTAATGTCTTATCATATAAATAAAATAAATGCAGTTAATTACGACCTTATATAATAATCTTCTTCAATCTTAAGTAATGGTAGCAACAATAAAGAAAAAACAGAACACTATGTACAATTGTGGTATTTGTTGAATAAAGAGGTTTTGGAATGTGGTAGTGTGAATAGTTTTAAGCATCCAAAGAAACAAGCCAATGGCATAGTTCGAGATGATTAATCAACTTCGGAAAATGATAAAGGGAGGGACACTATATCCTTTTATTTTACTTTAACCATAAACCGATAACACTAGCTTTGTTACAAAAAATCTCAAAGTATAAAAGTCATGATGATGAAGACCCTTCTTTAAGCTTCACACTCACATCCCCTACATGGTCTAGAAAGGTGTAAAGGATGGAATAACACTCAAACGCTTCCAATCCTTGTACTCTTCTGATTGTGTTCCTCTCGGCATTGTAGTAGAAAACGTAGAAAGGCTTCTCTATATAGGAAAATGAAAACACAATTTCGTTTGTGAGAGTCACTCCAACAACGCGTAAACTTGTGAATGACCCAACAGTATTCGACCAAAAAGCAGGCAATTGATATATATGCTCCGACCACTCATGCTTTTCAAAATCTTGTAGAACCCGCAGCTTAATACTTGTACAACTTCCATTGAGACGATTATTATTCCATTGATGAGACCCACGTGAAGCTAATTTACCATTGTAGTTAATCAGATGTGAACAATCTGAGTTAGTGTCTTCAAAAAATCTGAACTTCTCTGATTTCAAATCAAAGAGAACGATTATGCATTGGCTTGAAAACGTACGGAAGGCTGGATAATACAGAACACCGTCGATGCATACATGGTTATATTCATGATAAAGATGATAGGGTATGCAACATTTGATCACTTTCCATGAGGGTTCTCGAGTTCCTAATGTCAGAACTTGATGCTCCTCCGAGCTTTTCATTCCATAATCATTCTTCCAGGTCATGGACAAGTTTATCTATAGGCTCATACCCTAAATAGCTCATCGTTCCAGTCCCCTTACTCGTCTTGAGTTTGATTTTGGGTAAGGGCAAAGATTTTCCCGTGCTGGGGTTACATATCACCGAGACATTATGCTCCTTTCCCATTAAAATCCGATCATCTCCAAGAAACATCAATCCTCTGACAGAAGTACATCTTTCAAATAAAGTTGCATAATACGGAATTTTCATAAGATAACTGGCGGCTAAAGGAGAGGAGGAGTTGTTGTCATCAAGATTTTGAGGCTGAGGTGAGGAGAAGAAGAACACGTGTTTGTTTTTTCGGCAAGCAAACAATAGGTTCGGGCGAGCCAAAGATCTGGTCAAGAACAACTCCGTGAAGTAAGGGAGGCAGAGACTAGAAGCCCAAAGCTTCGATACGCAGCGACATCTTGACATGGATTTCGCCGGCAGTCTTGAACATATCTCGACAATTAGGTCAACTGGTAACGGTTCTACACTATTGCTTGAGGTCTTGGATCGCGTATTGCGTCCGGTGACGGCGACAAGATCCTCCTCCGAGACGTTTTGCTGCTCTGTTTTCATGGCGGAGGTCACTCTAGTTAAAAACCCTAGATTGCTAATCACAGTCAAATCCCGGCTCCACAGGGATACCAGATGACGAAGCAATCTTCACAAGTGAAAACCCTAGAGTGCGCGTTACACGGGATTCTTTAAAGTTACTTCTTCCTTTTTTGTTCGTCGTGATCAATTTGTTAGATGAATTGAATTTGAGATATTATATATAGTAGAAGATATTATATACTTTTTTTTTAATTTAATTTAAATATCCCGAAGGTGATGAAAAAGTGTAATGTACTCAAAAGCTCTTAAGTCGAAAGGACTGCTTAGAAAGGGAAGTGAACTACCGTCAGTCTCCTCTGTTTTGTACTTTTGTCATGTACCGATGGCTATCTTCAATGAAGGTCGTAGTGCTTCATAGATCAGAACAGAAGGCATATCTACAACAATGAGAAATGCCAAGGTTTGTTCTTATTTTGTTGTTGTTAGCTTTAGATTTGTCAATAAATATTTTAATGTGGCAATTGGATTCAAAAGAAAAGCTTTTGTTAATATATCTATGAAGAAGCACCACTTTGTGTGTTTTTTTTTTTTTTTAATTCTCATTTTGACCTGGAGCCAACCTGTTAATCTATTTTCCGAGTCATTGGACTCTTCAACGTTATTACTAAAAACAAAAACGCCAGCTAGGTGTAAGTGAATGAGTTCATGATATGTCTTAAGTGCTCCATGGATACATTGGCACTTTTTGTTACGAGCTGCTAAGAGAGTCGTGCCACGTTCAATATCCTTGTAATATATGAGAGTGTCTGTGCCTGCGAGTATAAAGATACAACAATTTTCCGCTGCTCTTTTGGGTTCAATTAAGAAGCTTTAGTTGGAATCAGAGAAGTTTAATGGTTGTTGTTAGAACCTTTCTTATATTTGGTAAACTGTTAAAAAATGAGTTGTTTTCAGGTTAAAAAAACAAAAAAAAAAGGGGGCACTTCTTGACCTCTAGAGTAGATCTACACTGAGAGTCCGATGTTGGAAAATGATTTTTGCTCATTTGCATTAAAAATTAGGGATTTAGAGGCCTAATAGATTCGCTTTCAAGTTTGTATAATAATAGTATAGTATTAATCGGATATCACAATCTATCCATAATACTAGGTGGTTAGATAATATTGCAATTGATTCTCGCAAGAGGTGTTAATATAGTATCATGTTGACATCTTGGTATGACCATTAGTTGTAATTTGACTAATGCATTTAAGCATGTATATTTCTTGTAAGAAATGCACACGTATCTTAATTAATATATGCGTATGGAGTGTGTGTATATATAGAGGCTATGATTTGGTTAGAAGAACACAACACAAATCACCACAAACAACACACAATTTAATCCAAAACATATAATAAAAAACCAAAGATGAATGCCACAAAGTTTTATGTGCTTCTCGTGATTGGCATTTTGTTTGCCATTGTCACCGCAAGGAAGGTTGAAGAAGTCTCCAAAGAGAACAAATTAGGCACTTCTGCTCCGAAAACTGCTACCAAAGGTATTGGAGCTTGTTTGTACCGGGGATTACGCAGTTTAAACAAATAAGATTTAGTGGGAAAGAGCGAGCTAAGTTCTTTATTAATCGGGGAAGGCGTGAGATCGTCACTTAAACAAATCGTATTAGAGCTTGTTAGTCGATAGACGAACTAGTAAGCTTAAAATGACGAACTGAAAACAAGACGAATTATACGAAAGATAATAACAGTTTTCGATGCAAAGTATTGCTCTGGGGGTATTGTCCGCGGGTCAGGATGATGATCCCAATAAATGCCCTCTCCTTTTATAGGAGACTGTTGACCTAGGAGAGTTTAGGGTTTCCTCCACGAATTCCCGGGATGTCCTTCTGCGGGAATTAATGACTTGCTTCCAATCTCGCTGGGCCGAGAATGAATGTCGTTGGGCCGAGTGGCATATTGGGCGTAGCCCATATCCAACAATAGTCCCCCCCTTAGTCCGGAGAGTGGCAGTCTTTCTGCGATCGGCGGGCATACTTAAATCGTTCGTAATATGCCTGCTCGGCACAGATTGTCTTGGTTTGCCTTTAGGGAAGAAATTGCTGTAGTAGCTCTTCTTGTAAATGTCGGGCTCGTCTTTCGAGAGACGCCGTGAATATCCGACGGTCCTTCCTTTGAGCACGGTATTCGATGGATTTCCGGAAACGGGGCGTGTCGCGGATCGAGGTGACGGATTACGACAGTAAAATTTCCGTTTTATTTACTTATTTATGTCTCCCCTTCTTCTCCTTTTTCTTCACTTCCTCTTCTCCATAAAAAGGTAACTTTCTCTCTCTATCCTTTTATTTTTTATGCTTTTACTTCTTTCTCTCTCTACTTTTCTCTCCCCTTTGTTTGGTCACATACCCTAGAAGACCTAGCAGCCGCCGCCGCCGAGCTTCTAATAAGGGGATCGTCGATGGTCGATGGAGAGGACGAGGTCGGCAGAGAGAACGTCGGAGGTCGGCGCCGTATGAGTTTCGCCCGCCCGGCCGAGAAAGGCGGCGTGCTCGAAGTCGGTCGATCGGCGGAGATCGAGTGCGGCGCTCGGATGGTTGGAGATTGGCGCCGTATGGGTTTCGCTCGCCCGGCCGAGAAAGGCAGCGTGCTTGAAACCGGTCGATCGGCGGAGATCGAGCGCGGTAGAGAAGACGAGGTCGGAGATCGGCACCGTGTGAGTTTCGCCCGCCCGGCCGAGAAAGGCGGCGTGCTCGAAGTCGGTCGATCGGCAGAGATCGAGTGCGGCGCTTGGATGGTTGGAGATCGGCGCCGTATGGGTTTCGCCCGCCCGACCGAGAAAGGCGGCGTGCTCGAAGTCGGTCGATCGGCGGAGATCGAGTGCGGTGCCCGGATGGTTGGAGATCGGCGCCGTATGGGTTTCGCCCGCCCGGCCGAGAAAGGCAGTGTGCTTGAAACCGGTCGATCGGCGGAGACCGAGCGCGGTAGAGAAGACGAGGTCGGCCGAGAGAACGAGGTCGGCCGAGAGAGCGAGGTCGGCCAGGAGAACGAGGTCGGCAGCCTATGCGATAGTGAGATCGGCGGACCTCAAGGAAAAAGCTTGCATGGCGACACCGAGGTCGGCACTCCGGACGATGCTGAGGTCGGCATCGCCGAGACTGATGCTCGGATCGGCACTCCGGACGACGCTGAGGTCGGCGTAGTTGAGGGTGTTGGTCGACTTGATTTCTGTTTTGTTGATATCTCCCACGAGTTTGATTCCGACGATGGCGACCCAGATCTTATGATGGGAGGGAGCCGAAACACGGAGATATTGGGAGGTCGGCGTGATTCGAGCAAATCCGACGCTCGCGATATTGGATCGATCGGGGGAGATCACATTGAATTCGACTTTCGAGAGAGAGAGAGCGGCCGAGAGCTGTGGTCGGCCAAATATCGGGGATTGAAGATCGGGTCGCGTCAAGACCACCAGTTTCTGTATGTACGCGTGGCAAGACTCTTGCAGGAATCCAACGCGCTTTCTCCAAGAAGTACGGGGCTTATAAAGATGTTTTTGATGACGTTGGTGTCGACATTGGGGCAGAGTGTGGAGATCTTGACAGTTTGGCCAAAGACTACAATTTCGCCGATATTCTCGAGTTCAGCGAGGATAGCGACAGTGGTTCTGGTGGGAGTCCTATGGATGTCATCCCGACTGAGGGTACTGGTCCTCGTTCGGCTGTCTTGGGTCTCAGTGCTGCGCCGATTGCTGCCAATCTTTCAGTTGGTCCGGCCGATCACGGTCCTTCGTTGTGCACGTCAGATAGTATCGCCGAGATGGCGCGGTGGTGTAAGATGCCCGAGGGACTGGTTTTCAGGGTTCCTGAGTCGCACGAACGTCCTTGGACGCCTCCGACAGGTTTCATCGCGCTTTTTGAGCATTATTTCACTGAATGCGGTCTGTGGTTCCCTTTGCCGGAGTTTCTGATACGCTATTGTGCGAGGCGTAAGATTGCCATTTCTCAGCTTTCTGTGGGAGGTATCCGTAACGCGGTCGGTTTGGCGATGCTTGGTACCAACTGTGGTATAGAGGTTGACGTGCATTTTTTGGAGGAAGCCACCAAGTTCACGAAAGTTAGAGGTAGTCCGGGATACTTCTACACCAGTGCCAGATCGGGTCATCAGATAATCGTTGGGGCTGAGAAAAAGATTCGTCGTTGGCAGCGTTATTTTTTCTTTGTCAAGCGGGACGAGATTTCGTTTGACGATCTTGATGTGTTTTGTGCTACCGAGTGGAATATGTTTCCCGGTAGCTTCATAGTTTCTTACTCATACTTGTTTGATTGTCATTTGGCTGGTTCCTGACCTTTTCCTTATTTTCGTTGGTGTTTGCAGAGCCTGTCGTTCGTTTGCGCGCTCATCCTCCTGGTTTTTTCGATAACCTCAGACAGATCCGAACGCTAGGGGCCTTCATTGGCCTTCGATTACTCAGAGATCTCGTGAGTTTCCTCTTCATTCTGTTGTATCGATTGTTGCTCTCCTTAATGGTTATTGGATTGTTATACTTTCGTTTTCCTTTTTAGGTCTACCGCGCATAGGGATGGGAAAAGTTAACACTCGTCTTCCTCGATACGCCGATCAGTTCAAGAAGGCCGTTGAAGCTGGGTCTTCTTTGCATGCTACAGACACTGAAGTTGTTGACCCGTCACCGGGTGGGGGTGGCGATCCGCGAGTTGCAGGAGATCTGAGGTCGGCGGAGGTTGGCGCCACCCGTGCCGACAAAAGGGCTGCCAAGGTTCCTGCTGTCGCTCCGCGCGGGCAGAAATCACGTGGCGAGGCTTCTGATGCTCTAGCGATCGTTGTCGCTGATGCCGGGCGTCCTACTCCATCGAGGAAGAGGGCTTCTCATGGTGAGGTGGTTGTTCCCGAGCCCGAATCGTCCAAGAGATCTAGGAGGGATGGTATTCCGCGCGACACCACTGAGATTGACGATTCGTTCTCCTTTTCTTACAAGACGAAGGATGAGTTGTTCATCAACAATGCTGCTGCTTGTGGTGAGCTCGCTAGCAAGGTTCGCGGCTCCTTTGACCCGCTCCCTTCTGTGGCTTCTCTCTACGATCCCGAGCTGTATAGATCGTGGGCTCGGAAACACTTCCAGGTTGGCATTTGTCTTTGTGTTCTTGAATGAATTTTCTCAATTATTATCTTAATTCTTTATTCCTTGCCTTTCAGGATGGTGGTGGCGTGAACCGCATGGTCGTCTCGTACGAGCGTCGCATTGCCGAGCTGGAGAAGCAACTCGCTGATTCTCGCACTTCTGAACCATCGAGGAGATCGGCTGAGGAGCTTCGTCAGGATCTCGATAAAGAGCGAGGGGTTTCTGCTGTTCTCACGAAGCAAAATACCGGTTTCAGGAAGCAAGTAGCCGATCTCAAGGCTTCTCTTGACGCTTCCCACTCTCGTCTCGAGCAGTTCGAGGTTGATCACGCGTTTCAGAAGGCGCAGTTGCAGCAGCTGCAAGCGGAGCGTCATGGCATCGATGTCGAGGTTGCTGGCTACAGGTCTCGTATTGAGAGGATGAGGAAGCATATTCTTGACAACAGAGCGGCGCAGGAGTCTCTTCTGACCTTGAGCCAGGTGAGCGGCACCTATGATTGTCTTCAGGAGTTGGCGAAGAGTGGTACGATCGTTCCGTCGAAGACTTTGCTCGGCTTAGAGGCTGATGCAAAGATGTGGGAGGACAAGGTTCTTGGTTTCGATATCGCCGACGTTCTGGACAGCGACCTCGAGGCTCTCCCAGAGACTGCGATCGTTCCTACGAACCTTCAGGCGGCGGAGGTTCCCGTGATTGTAGGAGAGGAGGTCGTCATGGCAGGGGCACCTGCGGGATCGGACGCTCAGGTTGCTGCCGAGCAGTGACTAGCTTTTATCTTGTTGTTTTATTAGAATCTATTCCCGTTTGTAACGGATGTCGGGCCGTTTAGGCGATGTATTTTTCTTTTTGAACCTTTGCATTATGATTGGACTTGCTTTATGTGTTGTCTGCTGGTTTTATGATATGTGTCCGTCGTTCTATGGATGTGTTTTTCGAGAATTGCAGTATTGATTGCTTTGCCTCGAAAATTGCACTCTTTGTTCTATAAATTGGCCTTCAAGTTGCCCATTTCTCATCATCCTCCTTTCTTGTTTTAAAGATAAATCTCTCCTTTTGAAGGGTGGTTGAGATCGGTAGTATGCCTGTAACAACGAGGTCGGCGTGGCTGAGGAGGGCGCGAGAGCGGCTCTCCGTGAGGTCCGACGTCGTAGTTCGTTCCGAGATGGAGTTTTATCGTGCTCGGATCCAGAGGTTGAGAGCTTACATTCTCGCTACGCGTCGAAAGTTCGAGCGTCATTTCTGGTTTCATCGTATTGACGGAGTTATCGGATATCTTGAAACTATGATCGACGAGGGTATTTTGGTCCCGAAATGGAGGTGGGATCGTTTGTTGGAGGAGCGCTCTCGTCGTGAGGAGTCAATGGCTGAGGTGGAGATTCCCGTCCTTGAACCGGACGATCTCGATCCTATTGGGAGCAGGCCCTTTGAAGGTCGGCCCGAGCTCGATGCATGCCGGACTCGGGTCGACGTATTGCGTCGTTATATTATTCAGTTAGAGTGAACGGACCATTTCTTCGTTGAAAGCAACCGTGCTGAGGGGATTCGCTCGTATCTCGAGGAGATGGCTGCTAGGGGTGCGAATGTCCCGATGGACACGCTGGAAAGTCTGCGGAGGGAGTGCCAGGTCTGGCATGTGAAGATTTGCGAGCTCGAGTTTGATAAACCCTCCGATGCCGATCTGGGATTTGAAGACTAAGCTTGCACTTTGAGACTTGTTCGTTTTGTTAGTTTTGTGTGCCGAATGTGGCTTTTCGTGTTTGGCTTTCGTTGCCTTGTCTTTTGTGTTTTTCCGGAATAAGGATGTTTATGGAATGAAAATGTTTTTGTGTATTTCCTATCTTTGGTATCGAGTTGTATTTTACGGTGCAAGACGTCTCCTGGCTTATCCTGTTACGTGTTTCGAATACCAAATGTTTAGGGTGGTAGTTGAGATGAGCTCGTCGTACCTTTTAGGTGCGGCTCTGGTGTCCGGCTTACCCTGTGTGTGCCACTAGGTCGGCAAGAGAGTGCAAGTAAGAACTTGGCTTATACAAACTTAACCGCCTGCTAGCTGAATGCGATCTGGGTCGGCTTATTTATGCAGATTATTTCACTGCTGCATCCATGAGGAACGCGTTTTAAATCGTTCCCTTGGCCAGAGGGTCGATGTAAGAGCTGGACATCTCGCGGAGACGGACTCGTTCGAGAGAGCTCGTGTGTTTTGATAGGTTGAAACTTTTGTTTTTAATTTTTTGGTATAGCTGTGCCGTGTGACGGGCTGCCTACGTAACCTTAGAAAAGGGATCAAGCCATTCGTAGTTCGTATTACAAAGGGAGAGCTCGGTAGTACGAGCGTTCTTTTTTTTTTTTTTTTTTTTTTTTTTTTTTTGTAAGCAAGATCTAATGGTAATAGCGTTTAAAGTTGCCAGAATTCCATAAGCGAGGGATAGGTGTGCCGTCCATGGCAAACAGCTGGTAGACGCCGGGAGTGACGACCTTGGAAATCAGGTATGGGCCTTCCCAATGAGCGCCCATTTTTCCTGCGTTGAGCTCGGCCGTGTTCTCGAAGACTTTTCGGAGGACGAGGTCGCCTTCGTCGAAGTGGCGTGGCTTCACCTTCTTGTTGTAATATTTAGCGGCTTGCTGTTGATAATTCTGAATTCGAAGAAGAGCCTTGTCGCGTTCTTCTTCGAGGGTGTCGAGGGTATCGAGCATCATCTTAGCATTGAGAGTGGGATTGTGCACGAGCATTGAGCGTCGTAAGGTAGGTACGCCGATTTCCTCTGGTGCGAGGGCTTCCATTCCATGCGCAAGGGAGAACGGTGTCCTTCCTGTTGATCGGCGCGGGGAAGTTCGGTGCGACCATAGAACGCCATCGAGCTCGTCGGCCCAGAGACCTTTCTTATCTTCGAGTCGTTTCTTTAGTCCGTCAATGATGGTCTTATTGGTCGCTTCGGCCTGTCCGTTGCCTTGTGGGTAACGGGGGGTCGACTTGCTCAAACGGATTCTCCACTTCGCGCAAAAACCTTCGAATTGGAGCGAAGTGAATTGCGTGCCGTTGTCGGTGACGATTTCATACGGAATTCCGTGCCTGCAGATGATGTTCTTCCACACAAATTTCTGGACTTCGTTTGTTCCGATTTTTGCGTAGGCTTCGCCTTCAACCCATTTGGTGAAATAATTCGTCATAATGAGAATGTATTTCTTTTGACGGGACGCAGGGAGAGGTCCAACGATATCCATTGCCCATCGCATAAAAGGATATAGTGGAGAGGTCGTTGTCAACAGTTCGGTTGGCGCGTGGATGATCGGAGCGTGGTGCTGGCATTTCTCGCATCTAGCGACGAACTTATCGCAGTCGTCGTTCATTGTTGGCCAATAATGACCATTGTTGCGTATGCGTTGTGCGAGCGCGCGACCTCCTGAGTGATTACCGCCGGAACCTTCATGAACCTCTCTCATTACATCGTTGATTTCTTCGGGACCGACGCAAGTCAAAAGTGTACCAGATGCTGTCCAACGGAAGATGTTGCCATCAAGGAGTGTGTAATGCGCGCAGCGAGTTCGAAGGCGCCGGGCCTCCCACTTGTCTGAAGGGACGATACTGTCTGCGATAAAACAACGGATTTCTTCTTGCCAATCGTGTGGTCGCTCATGAAATTCAGGATTGGGTTGGGCGTGCGATGATGACGCTCGCTCGTGAGATGGTGACGATTGTTCCTGAGACGACGAGGTTCGTCCTTCGCTGGTTGCGGATCCCTGCTCGGCCGAGCACTCCACAGGTGGCACATTTGCCGGTGGTTCGATGACGAATAGCGTGAGTATGGGGTCGCTGTCCTCTGTTCTTTGCTTTTTCGAGACTTGATCGCTGAAAGTCTCGTGCTCGATGAGCTGTTGTTTCTTTTTCTTATCTTGGATGTTGGGCTCGGCGTGCGCGAGGAGATTGATGCTTGGTCGATCGATGCTCTCGACAGGGATTACTCGGTGCAAGTCGGGATCGGAGGTGGATGCGAGGACGGCCAGAGCGTCGGCCGGTGCGTTGTCACTTCGGGGAATTTTGTTCAGCTCGAATGTCTCAAAATTGTTGGACATATCTTGGACAACTCGTAGGTAGGCATCCATGCGGTCGTTCTTCGCCTCGTAATCGCCGCTAAACTGGTGAGTTACCAGCTGTGAGTCACAGAAGACTTGTATCTTTTTCACCCCTATTCCACTTGCCAATCGCATTCCGGCGATTAGGGCTTCGTACTCGGCCTCGTTGTTGGAGGCGGGAAAGGCGAGCCGGAACGATTGTTCGAGTACTTCACCCGATCCCGGAGCCGTGACGAGAGGATGCGCCGTCCACGTGCAGTGTCCATTTCTCCTCTCGCGGACAGCCGAACTCTAGCTCTGGGGGGAGTTCGATCAAGAAATCAGCGAGCACCTGAGATTTTGCACAAGTGCGGTTTTTATATTCGATGTCGTACTCGCTGAGTTCTACTGCCCACTTCGCCAGGCGGCCTGATTGACTGGGGCTGTGGAGGATGGTTCGCAGAGGTTGGTTGGTTAAGACTTCAACGGTGTGGGACTGAAAATACGGCCGAAGCTTCCTGGCCGAAATTACTACAGCGTAAGCGAGTTTTTCCACATAGAAGATCAGCTCCGTCTAAGCTTTTACTCACATAGAAGATCGGGTGTTGTTCTCCTCTGTCCTCCTTGATTAATACGCCACTGACCGCCGAGCCGGAGACAACGATGTACAGATATAGAGTTTCGCCCTGATCGGGCTTTGCTAGGACAGGGGGAGTAGCTAGGTAGTGCTTGAGTTCTTGGAAAGCAGACTCGCACTTATCATCCCATTCGAACTTTTTGTTGCTACGAAGCAATTGGTAGAAAGGTAGACATTTATCGGTAGAGCGTGAAATAAATCTGTTCAGAGCAGCGATCAGCATGGTGAGGCGCTGAACTTCTCGGGTGTTGCGTGGCGATGGAAGGTTGGTGAGCGCCGAAATTTGTTTCGGGTTAGCTTCGATACCTCTCTTCGTGACGAGGTATCCTAAGAATTCTCCAGAAGTCACGCCGAACGAACACTTGGCTGGGTTCAGCTTCATATTGTATCGGTTTAGCACTTCAAAACACTGAGCGAGATGCAAGACGTGATCAACGGCCTGGATTGACTTGACCAGCATATCATCGATGTAAACTTCCATAGTTCGTCCGAGCTGCTCGGCAAACATGCGGTTGACGAGGCGCTGGTAGGTTGCACCAGCGTTCTTGAGGCCGAATGTTATAACCTTGTAACAGTAAGTTCCTTGATCGGTGATGAAAGCTGTTTTCTCCTGATCGTTCTTGTGCATCATAATTTGGTTGTATCCTGAGTACGCATCCATGAACGACAAGAGCTCGTTCCCCGCGGTTGCCTCGACTAGTTGGTCGATGCGCGGTAGGGGAAAGCTATCCTTTGGACATGCCTTGTTGAGATCGGTAAAATCGACACACAGTCGCCACTTGCCGTTCTTTTTCTTCACCACTACAGGATTGCTCAGCCAGTCAGGATACTTAACCTCACGGATGGATCCAGCCTCGAGTAGTTTCTTGACCTCCTCGTTAACGGCCGTGGTACGCTCTAGCCCGAGCTTTCGACGCCTTTGTTTGATCGGTTTGAACGTCGAGTCCACATTGAGCTCGTGGCAGGTTACATTTGGGTCGATGCCGGTCATACTGTTCATGCTCCACGCAAAGGTCGTTGCGTTCTGGCACAAGAACTTTACGAGCTCGTCCTTGATTGGTTGTGGTAGGTCGGCCCCGATTCCCACGCATCGAGTTGCGTCGGAAGAGTCAATATTTACTTGGACGATTAATTCAGAGTTAGGGCGAACACGACTGTCTGGGCGCTCGGCTGAGTCCGAAACGGTGAACGTCCGAGCGTGGCGTTGTTGACGCTCGATGATGAAGCAGGTTCGTGCTACCAGCGGGTCCCCTTGTAGTGTAAATATCCCTCTAGGAGTTGGGAACTTTACGCACTAGTGGTAAGTTGACGCCACGGCCTTCATCTTATGCAACCAAGGAGTGCCGAGGATGACGTTGTATACGATCGGCTTGTCGATGATAGTGAAGTTGATGCAATGCATCGTCCCGCCCACATAGATCGGCAGCATGATCGTACCCTCCGTCATCACCGTGTCACCGTCGAATCCGGTGAGGGGTTGAACATCGTGTTCGGTGGTCCGCAAGTCGATTTCCATTTGAATGAGCACGTCTTTGAAAATGACTTTCACCGAACTACCTGTGTCGATCAAGATTTTGGTAACCATGCTCTCGCCAATCTCCATCTCGACCACCAGTGGGTCGTTATGGGGTCCAGTGAGACCTGATGCGTCGGCTTCTGTGAACACGATTGGATCGGAGTTCGTAGTAGGTGGCGTGCTTTGAGCTAACCATCCTCGTTTGGCCTCTAGTCCCCGTCGATAAGCTTTGATAGAACGGACCGAGTCGCGGCAAGTCGCCAGACCACCCATGATCATGTTTATTCTCCGGCGTGGAGCCGGAGCGTTGGCATCCTCAGTTCGCTCGGGATTCCTTTTATGGGTTGGTGGGGGCGGAGGTAGAATTTCGGGTCTCGGTTGTGGCGCGGTGGCGGCGTCATATTGCTTGCTCGGGTTTTCGTTCTCAGGATTGAAGAAATGGTTATCCCTGTGAGCGGCAATTTGACGTCGCTCGAGATCGACGTCAATTTGGCCTTCCTTAAATTTGTCGAGCAATACTTGTTGGAGGGTGCGGCACTCTTCTGTTGAGTGACCAGCTCGCTTGTGGTATTCGCAATATTTGTTGCCACCCTTTCCTGATGGGTCTCGGACCCACTTGTTATTTCAGGGTCTTGATGAAGACGCCTTGGGATCTTGATTACTAACTGCAAACGTTTGGACTTTCTTTCCTTTGTCCAACTTGTCGGCGTATACTTTGTCGAAGTGTTGACGAGGCTCGTGATGCTCGTCTTGTGCCTTCTCTTTTCCTTTGGATGATTTAGGGGCCGGGGGTTCTGGACGGTTTGTCCTCGATGCCTTCTCTTCGTCTAACTCTATGTATCTGTTAGCGCGATGTAGCGCGTCGTCCAGAGTCAGGGACTCGTGTATTATGATGTCTTCCCTAAATCGGGAGCCGTGAGCGAGAGCATTTCGGAGAGCCGATATTGCTGTGTCGTCGGCAATCGATAGCTTTGACACGATTCTTTTAAACCTTTCCATGAAGTCTCGGAGAGATTCGTCGTTTCGCTGGAACATGTTCCAGAGATCGGCGTTCGATGCGCCTCGAATCATGAATGTAGAGTGATGTTGAAGAAAGGCGGTGGTGAGCTCGTGATAGCTCCCTATCGAGTTCGGCGGGAGCCGGGAGAACCACCCTAGAGCCTCATGGGCTAAATTCTCAACGAACAGCTGGCAGCAACCAGCTTCGTATTCTTCGTCACTGAAATGAGCTCGGCTGATTGTGAAACTCATTGACGTCAAAAATGGCTTCGGATTGTCTAATCCGTTGTAAGGGGTGAACTTGAACTTGTTTACGTAGCGGACTTGAATGCGGGAGATTCGCGTCGTGAACGGTGAGCGTTGGACTTCTTCGAGCACTCGATCGAGGTTGGGAGCAGAGCTCGTGGCTCGATGGACTCTGGAAGAGAGTTCGTGGACCATCGCCTCTAGGCGTCGTATGGTTTCATCCTTGAGGTCGGCTTCGGGCTGTTGTTGGATCGGCAATGTCGGAGTCGGCGGGCTACCGCTCCTTTGGTCATGGCCGTCTCGCAGCTCCTCATTTGGCTCCTCTCGACTGCGGCGATCAACGGATCCTACGATAATGGACGTCGGGCGGCGTCTGTGGTCGTCGTATCGGTCCTCCACAGAAGGTTGCGCTGGGGGAGGATTCTCGTTCTCGCCGGCAGGACTGCTGTCGTTTCGGCGCTCGCCCCTCCTTCGTTGGAGCCTGCTGATTTGGTTCTGCGAGGCCTCTTATGCGGCTGCGATGGCCTCGAGCCGTTCGTTCGTTCGTGTTTCCTGGCCATCAAGACGACCGAGAATGATCTGCATCATATCGTCGAGTCTGTTTCTGTGTACAGGTAAGGGGAAAGCGGCGCTGGGGGGAGCGGTAGCGTTGGTGAGAGCGGCGGTGAGGAGGGCGGCGGCGCTGGTAACCAGCTGGTCTGCGACAGGTCCGGCTCCGGCGTGCGCAGCTACGGGAGGCTCGGAGGATGTGTCGGGCGCCGGCGGAGAGACTGTGCTCGGCAGTGGGCCCTCGTCTGGGCTCGGCAAGGAGCCTTCGGTTGGGCTTGGCAGGGAGCTCGGCAGGGAGCTTGGCAAGGAGCTCGGCAGGGAGCTTGGCAGGGAGCTCGGCAGGGAGCTCGGCAGGGAACTCGGCAGAGGGACAGTTCGCGTTCTCGTTCGCCCCCATCGCTGCCCCGTTGGCTGCTCCGTTGCTTCGTCGAAGTTTTCGCTGGAGTTCGTCATGACTTTCGAGATTTCGAGGAAGTGAGGATCGTCGGTTTTGAGTCGTTAAAAGAAACGCTTTACTCTTGCCCCACGGTGGGCGCCAATTGTTTGTACCGGGGATTACGCAGTTTAAACAAATAAGATTTAGTGGAAAAGAGCGAGCTAAGTTCTTTATTAATCGGGGAAGGCGTGAGATCGTCACTTAAACAAATCGTATTAGAGCTTGTTAGTCGATAGACGAACTAGTAAGCTTAAAATGACGAACTGAAAACAAGACGAATTATACGAAATATAATAACAGTTTTCGATGCAAAGTATTGCTCTGGGGGTATTGTCCGCGGGTCAGGATGATGATCCCAATAAATGCCCTCTCCTTTTATAGGAGACTGTTGACCTAGGAGAGTTTAGGGTTTCCTCCACGAATTCCCGAGATTGCCCTTCTGCGGGAATTAATGACTTGCTTCCAATCTCGCTGGGCCGAGAATGAATGTCGTTGGGCCGAGTGGCATATTGGGCGTAGCCCATATCCAACAGAGCTGAGCTTTTTGTTGATGCCCAAACTGATAGCACCTCTTCGGGAAATAGCTTTGCCAGTGCTACTAAGAGTCCCAAAGGTCCAAGGGCCTTTTCGACCGGAAATGGCTTCACAAGTACCAGGGGAAATGTCTCTGCTCGAGGTCACAACGCAGACGCTGCTTCTTCCAGCGGTTCTAGCGCTCAAGACAATGCTGCAGCTGCAGCAAATCGCAATGGTGCTGCTGCCCGTGGAGACGGTTCTGCAGGTTCCGGTTCCACTGTGAGGGGCCGCACCACTGATAAGAAGAAGAAGAAGAAGAAGGACGGCAAAGGAAAAAAGAACTGAGCGTGAGGAGATCTCATCATGCTTATTGCTCAATATTATATATATTCTAAAAAGTCACAATATCTCTTTTGTATTCATAAATAAAACCAGAGACTGTCACCTTTAATTTTCATGAGACTACTACTCTTTCTGTGTAATGCCTATTTTATAAATAAAAATAAATGCAATAATTACGACCTTGAATTAATCTTCTTCAATCTTAATTAAGTAATGGTAGGAAAAATATACATATATAAGTATATAGAACAGTTAATATTATGTTGGAGAAACGTCAAGAAAATGAGAAGAGAAGAGAATATCCTAGTTATATATATATATATATATATATATATATATATATATCTTTTCGAATCTCAGAAAAGTTTGATATTTTATTTGTTGAAAAACTATAAACTCACTAATATAAACTTTGGTAATTAGGAAAAGTCTAGTGTTCGAGTTCAGTTAAGGGAACATAACTGATCGTCAGCTTTGTAATCTGAGTTCGGGTTTGTCCGTGGGAGATTACTTTACTACTATCAAAAAACAAGTACCATGCTCTTGCTATGTAAAACTTGAAATCAGATAATGTAATGTTTAATTATGTTTAATATGTTATGAATCTTTTGTCATACACTCATACTATTGCTCTAATACCATTGTTATTAATATTCAGATTTGAATATATTATGAAATTAATATTCATGAAGATACAGATAGGTAATTTATAAACAGAAAAAATTGAAAAATTAAAAATTGAAAAGATATAAATGTTAAATAGACAAATTGTTAGCAAAATATATATGCATGCTGACACTTCCTAAATAAGCGGTTATATATAATGTTATTCGAGGTGAGTGGTTTCTTCTAACAAGAAATCTTTCTAGCTCTCCTACAAAGATGCCAAGATTGCGTCTATATGAAATGTGGAAGGAACAGAACAGGAGGTATCATCACGGTCTTACACTTCCTCCACACAAAATTGGCCATAAAGTTATATCGATTGTCGAGAACACTGAAAGATAGATGAGAGTGAAAGAGTAAGGGCCAAACTAGCCTTGTTACAAAAATCTCAAAAGTTATAAAAACCATGTTTAAAGAAAGCCTTCTATAAGCTTCACATTGACATCCTCTACATGGCCTAGATAGGTGTAAATGGAATAACCCTTAAACGCTTCCAATCCTTGTATTTCTACGCTTCTGATTGCGTTTCGCTCGGTACTATAGTACAAAATGTAGACAGACCTGGGTTTACAGAAATTTAAAAATACAATTTCGTTTGACCGAGACAGTCCAACAACTTTGGATAAACCTCTGTATGGCCCTCCAACAGTATTCGTCCACGAAGCAGGCAATACATATGTATGCTCCGACCACTCATGCTTTTCCGCATCTTCTAGAACCCGCAACCTAATATTTGTACTCCTTGGATGGATACCCGTCCCAAGTGAACCTAATTTGCCATTGTAGTTTATCAGAGGTGACCAACAAAATAATGATACATTGAGAGGGTCTCTGGAGTTTTCAACAAATCTGAACTTCTCCGACCTAAGGTCAAAGAGAACAATTATGTAATCCCTTGAAGACGTATGGAACGCTTGATAATACAGAACACCATCGATGCATACATGGTCAACATAATAACCCTCGTTAACAGAATGGGGTATGCAACATTCGACCCTTGTCCATGACGATTCTCCACCAGTTCCTAATGTCAGAACTTGATGGTCCTCAGAGCCCGAGCTTCGTACTCCCCAGGCCATGGACAACACCTTGTATAGTTTCTCGATAGGCTCATACCCTAAAAAGCTCCTCATTCCAAACCTCTTCCTCGTCTTGAGTTTGGGTAAGGTCACAGATTGTCCCGTGTTGGGGTTACATATGACCGAGACCTTACGCTCCTTTCCCTCTGAACCCCGCATATCTTCCACTAACATCAATCCTCTGACAGAACTACGTATCAAATAGATACACTTATGATAATTCGGAATTTTCATATGATAACTGGCGGCTAAAACAGAGGAGTTGTTATCATCTGCAAGAATCTGATGAGGCTGAGGTGAGGAGAAGAAGAACACGTGGCTGTCTTTTCGGCAAGCGAACAATAGCTTCGGGCGAGCCAAAGATCTCGTCAAGAACAACTCCGTGAAGTAGGGGAGACGAGGAATGGAAGCCCAGAGCTTCGATACGCAGCGACATCTTGATATTGATTTCGTCGGCAGTCTCGAACATATCTCGACAATTAGATCAACTGGGATCGGTTCTCCTCCACCATTGCTTGAGGTCTTGGCTCGCGTATTGCGTCCGGTGACGGCAACAAGATCCTCCTCCGAGACGTTTTGCTGCTCTGATTTCATGGCGGAGACTACCTAGATTGCTAATTACAGGGACTCCAAATTACGACGCAGTCGATACTATAGAAACCCTAGCTAGAGTGCGTTGTTGATTATGTGGCTCGCATTTTGATATTCTTATTATTATTTGGTTTTGTTAGCAATTTTTTTTTTTTTTATGTACCAAAAGTAATAGGGACCCAAAAATAATGTACAAATCCTTTAGACTAGAGAGAGATCACTGAGAAGTAACAATAAAACAACAACGGGTAAATATTTTGGCATGGGTCAGTTTGAAATAAACCAATTAAATCAGTTTTTGATTTGTCCTTAAACCGGTCCAGAACTAGACCGGGTTTATTAAACCTTAAAAACATTGGTCTCTCCTTCCCAAATTTGGATCTGTGCGATTCTGAGAGTTCCGGCAAGTGAATGAAGTGTAAACGGAGATGTTGTTTTTCGCTGATCGATAGTGGGCACGAATTGAATCAGATAGATCGGTCAGAATTGAAACATTGGCTTCAACGCTGTGGTACTCGCTTTGCATTGCCATGAACTCTCTTATACTTCACTGAAGAAGGGTCTCTGGAGTTGCAACAATGGCGTAATTTTAGAGTTTCCTTGCAAAATGTGTCTGCTTTTTCCAACTCGTTCTCTTCTGCTGCTAGTGCTGCTGTTGATGTAATAAGCCCTAATGATGGTGGAGGAAAAGGGAAGACCTTTAAAGTGACCACTTTTTTTTTTTGACACACTCGGAGAAGAAGGTAGCCAACTCTATAGAAACATTTATAGGTCTAGGGTTCAGCATAGATGAGAATGTGATGATGTTCAAGCGGGATCCTTCTTGCCTTGGATATTCTGCAGAGTTGGTGAAGAAGAAGACTGAGTTTCTGGTCATGCAGATGAATTGGCAACTAAAGGATGTGGCGTACTTGGATTCAGCCTTAGAGAAGAGGACTATCCCAAGGTGTTAATGTCATCAAAGTTCTCATGTCAAAAAGGATTGCTCGGAAGTGAACTCCCTCCAATGACGTCTGTTTTGACAAGTACCAGTCATGCGTTTTTTACTTTGTATGTTAGGAAGCATAAGGACAAGCAGCTTGTGGCCGAGTTGATGGCTACCTTCACTGGAGATTTTGTTTCACTCACTGATAAGAAGGCACGTCTAAAACAATTAACAATGTTAAGAATTGTTTTTTTTTTGTTTTCTGTTAGGTTTAGGATTCATTAGTGAATCTTGATGCTTGACTGTGGGAAGTAGAATAGCTTTTGTGTACGAGTGTCTGAAACCCATTTAGACTTTTATAATGTACTTTGACCCAGATCCAACCTGTGTCCTCTAATATACGTCCCGTTTAGGACAATCACGAATTGTAAATTTGAATTTCTCTGTTTTTGGAGTTCTTTTAACTCTTCAACACAGTCTAGAAACTGCATCACAACATTTGTAGGTAGGTTAATTGTAGAATTGGAATAAAGATTGAGATGTTTTTGAATTTTCTGAACATGAATACCTTTGAGTCTGAAGGATGATGAATCAGTCTTGTACGAAACAATCTTCACAATTAGACTCTTTTTTGTTCCCTTCAGTTTTTTATTTTTGTTTCTCTTGTTGATATATGGATTATGGTAAAGATCTTTGTGATGTGCTTTTCTCCTTTTTTCTGTTACATATTTAGCAGGAACGGTAGACATCTATGAAAGAAGAAAGATTCACTTTCAAACGATGGAACGGTTTATCCAAATACCAAAACTATACGCAGAAACATTGTGGTAAAATGACTGATTTTGGGGACTGTCTTATGAGTGTAGATCTCTTATGGAATCAGTAACCGTTGATCCATCATCTATAAAGCGAATAGGTGAACTCAGTCAAGTCTTTCGTTGTGAAAGCTTATTGTTATGCCTCACCAAGGAGGTCAACACAATTACACAAGACTCGTCGTAGTTACAAATAAAGAGATGTTTACTATTATTGCTCTATTATTCTGTATTCTATCGCCTAAAAATGCCCAAGCATCTGACGTTTCTCCCAAAATTGGAGTGCTCGAAGCAGTGGATTATCCTCGGAAATTCTCTGTCTTTCGCTCGACGACTCTATTTGTACGCTCACAGTATTCGGTGTCATCTTCAAACGCTTAGCTGGGTTCAACTTATCAATTTCGTCATCAAACACTTGGTCTGATCCAGATTCATAGGTCCCTTTGATGCTCTCGTCAATCAAGATCTTGGCACCGCATTCAATAACATCCAAGCCTTGTTCTCTTCTGCTCAATTCTATAACTATCTCGTTGCTCATATTCGAGGTGCGAGTCCCTTTGATGCTCTCGTCGGTCAAGATCATGGCACCACATTCAATAACGTCGAAGTCGTGGTATTTGCTGCTGAATTCGAAAACCATCTCTCTGCTCGTTTCGGTAGATAGCCAGCAATGATGAAATATAAGTAGATGTTCCGTTCGAAATTTGTAGACATTGCCTACGTAGAATAAGCCCTCACCAACTGGATTGTCGTCTTCTATGTGACGGCACACTATTTTGGAAAGATCTTCTTCTGTGATTCGCTGGTTAGGGGAAATCACGACGCAAACCAAAATGCCGGTGTAAGACCCGTCACCGTCTGAATGAATGGTTAATGAATTTCCTTTGGCACGGTGATCGAACCCTGCAGGAACTTGACTTCCGGGTAAAAGCGCTTTTTTGAGATAAAACGATCGTTTGATAATTGCTCTTCGTGCTTGTCGGCCAAATTTGAAGCAGTTGGTGAAATTGAAGCTCGCGTTTGGAGTGTCCAAAGGGTAAAATATGGTCTCCAATGATTCACAATCATCTGCAAATATAAATTCAAGCGAACTAGGGAGTTCTGGCAATGATGTTAGTCTTTTGCAGCTAGATAGATGAAGCTCTTGTAGCAAATGAAGAGCCTTGATGCAATCTGGAATCCTTTCAATATCAGTGTAGCCTAGGTTTAGTTGTTTTAAACTCATGGGGAAATGTGTTATTTCCTTCAACTTTCCACTATGGCGTAAACTGAGAAACCGAAGACGAGAGCAAAGCCTTACTGATGGAAGAACCACTTCAACCGCTGTCTTTGTGATATGCATAGATGTAATGTTCGTTGACATACTTGGAATATACCTTAATCTTGAGCATCCGGTCATGCAAACTCTTTTTAGAGATGCCAAATTCATATGAGTTGGAATTACCTCTAGGTTTATGCAGCCATCCACCCACAAGACAATTAGTTTATGAAGATGTGTACAAGAAGATGGAATCTCTACCAAACTCGTGCAATCACTTAGTTTCAAATACTTCAGATTTGTAGCATTTGAAAGATCTGGGACTTCCTTCAAATGAAAAGACCCTGACAAATCCATCTTCTTGAGATTCTTAAGAGGCTGAATATATAAGAAAAACCATACAATAATAAAGAGAAATAGAATCATTTAACTTGAAAACATATTACATATATATTAATATATTTAAAAGTATAACACCAACCTGGGCTCCTTGCCAGAGGCACTCGAGCTTGCTACACTTCATATCAAGCTCAACAAGATGTTCAACATGAAATTTAGGAGGAAGACTCTTGCTTGGGTATGCCTCCCAATTTAGTAATCTTAGACTACGCGGAAACTCCATTTTCCCATGTATATGCATTCTATCATCCCCACCATCTTTACTTTTGTAAACTCTGACAAATCGAAGATTAGGCATTCTTTTAAAAGCTTTCTTGCTTATAGATACTTCATTGATACCACATATATCAAATGATATACCAACAACGTTCCTGGTACCCTGAACCAAATCCCATATAGAAAATTTTCTAACTTCAACAAATGCCTAATTTATAGATAAATTAACGAACGAAGTAGATAGAAATATACAAGAGAAATAACTAACTTTGGCTTCTTCAAGGACGTCACAAATCTCATTAGCATCCATTAAGATTTGACGTTTCCAAGGCTCTTGTTTATGAATGACCATTTTACCCACTTGTTGTAGCAATCTATGCATCACTATTCTTTTCCCATTTGTAGATACCCTTATCTCTATGAGAGATCTAGTATCAAGGACTTGCAACCCATGTATGACATTTAAACCACTGTCTGCGAACATGGTTTCCACTAGATTATCATCTTTGTAGTTGAAGAAGACTGCAATGTGGAGAAATAATGTTTTCTCATTAACATCTAAACTTTCATAGCTAACTCTTAGTACGTCCTCGATGTCTGGATCAAGTTTAGTTTCTAGCCTGAGTATTACTTCTTCCCACTCCTCTTCATTCTTCCCACATAAAGATGAACCCACTACTCGGAGACCCAATGGAAGGTAATCACAAAGTTGTGTTACTCTTTGTACAAGCTTCTCATAACCATGATGATAAGAGTGGTATTTTCTAAAAGCATATTTACATAAGATCTTGAAAGCTTGTTCATTAGATGGAAAACCCACATGGTATGTATTGTTGATGCCATGTTGCTGCAAAAGCTCTTTGTTTTCTGTGGTAACTACAATCCTACTTCCTGGACCAAACCATGTTTTGTCATTAGCCAACGCCATTAATTGCATAATATTGTTCACATCATCAAGAATGATGAGGACTCTCTGCTTGCACAACCTTTCTTCTAATACCCCTGAATGGTGTATCTTTAAACCATCTTGGTTCAAAAGATTTGAAAGAAATTGTTCTTGTAAACGCAACTCATCTAGACCACGAAGATAACTTCCCTTTAGATTGTCCACAAAACAAGTAAGCTGAAACCTATTAGAGAGTCGACTATGCAAAGCTCTGGCTATGGTTGTCTTACCAATGCCTGCCGGACCAACGATTCCAACCCTCTTGACTTCATCATTATCAAAATCTAGCAAAGACTCCATTTCTCTCAAGTGAGTTTCGATACCCACCATACCATCAAAATCCCTAGATGGTGTAGCATTCAGTTTACCTGAAACATCTCTGGCAATCTTTTCTATCATGTTGGCTTCATTATCCCGAACAAAAGAGAAAGAAATGAAAGCATTATTTCCACCAAATATTCAAAAAGATAGCATCATTAGTTCCCGTAATTTATGACATGTATTTGTTATTTTATAGTGTTCATTCAACAAAAACATTAATTCTCTTATTCATTTTAATTCCAGTAACTGTAATTCCTCATATTGATCATTAAAAACCAAAATTTGTTATAAAAAAAATTCTCTGGTGATTACCACTTTAGAACCTAAGAAATGAAAAATCAGATTAAATAAAGACCAACCATCTTGAGAAGTCTTCTCCAGCAATGTTTCCCACATCCTTCAAAGCTTTGCTCCAATTCTGCTTGTCCTTGTCCGTCCCAAGTGCACAAGTTTCATTGAAATGGACCCCGAGTTCCCCGGTCTGCTTCCGTACATCAGATGGATCTACTCCATAGAAGATGGTCATCACTATCTTTCCCATGGATTGTTTGCACTCCAAGATCTCCACCAATTCGTTCAAACACCATCTCGATGATGCATATTTATTGGAGAGAATAACGATTGAGATCCTCGATTCTTTGATAGCCTTCTTGAGTGAAGGGGCAATCTCTTCGCTTCTCTCAATCCCTTGATCATCAAACATACTGATTCCGTTGAAGTTAAATTGTCTGCGCATGTGACTAAGAAGTGTTTTACGGACGTCCGGCCCGTGGAAGCTCGAGAAGACATTAAATTTGTAGTTGCAAGTGGGAAAAGAGGAAGAAGCAATGAGAGACATGCTGAGAGATATTGAAAAGGGATAATGAGAAGTGGAAGAAGATAAGTTGAAAATCTGATAATGTATGTTGAAATCATATTGGAAAGCTATATGAAAGCCAACAGAAACAAAAAAAAATGGGTCCTTCTGTATGTAAACGCGTTATAAAAGTCAAATAATCAATAATGCATGCTCTGAGAGTCTGAGCAGCCTCGCTTAACATATATACAAACGATATCAATATTTGTAGTTACTTGCACTGTAACCTTTTCTTCAAACCTTCCTTTGTAATCTCTTAAACAGGACAAGATTACACATTGCTTCAAAAGCACTCTCATTAGTCAGCTTTACACATTGCTCCAAGTCATCCTCATCAGCTTGATTTACTCGGAAAGGAAAAAAAACATAGAAGAGATGGACTACACTTTTTTCAATTGGCTCAACTTAAGCCATATAGGTATTGGATTAAACCGATGGTCACGTCATCATCATCTTCCCCAACCCAAGCTTCCGTTTATTTCCTCACAATTATCGAAGCAAGATGATGATCCAAAGTCCTCAACACTCTCTTCTTCTATTATAGTTTTTTGTGTATGAGTGTTCAACATTCCAAAGAAACAAGCCAATGCATTTCTGAAGATGATTGAAAAGCAAATCTTCACAATTAGGTGAATACTAACCTAACTCCGTTTTTGTTCCTCTAAAAGTCCATATTTTTTTCTCTTGTAAAGATCCTTGTGATGTGCTTTACTCTGTTTTTAATGGAAATAAAAACAGAATATACGAAATTTTCCATTTTTTTAATCAAAAGTCTTTCCTTTTTTTATTTTTTCTTATATCTATAAAATCCTAGGGAGAGATGGAAACAACATGTTATCAACGTGAAGTTAAAATCCAAAATAAAAACTTGTAACCTAAACTACCTTATTTGAGTGGATAAGCGTGAAAGTTATAAAACCCTAGTTTCGATTATACAGACAGCACTTGGACGTTGGAAACTTGTAACAATGTCGATGATGTCTGATCTTTCGCAGGGTTTGGTAAAGGAGATACTCTCTCGGGTTCCTATATCATCTCTGAGAGCTGTGAGATCTACTTGCAAACAATGGAACAGTTTATCGAAAGATCCTAGCTTTACAAACAAGCAATGTGCTAAAGCAGCCAAGGATTTGATGGTGATCATGGTTAATGATTTTAAGGTCTGTTTGATGAGTGTTGATCTCTACGGAGTCCATAACCACAAAGACGACTTGGTTTATCCATCTATAAAGCGAATAGGTGAACTTAATCAAGTCAAGATATTTTACGTCTTCTATTGTGATGGCTTATTGTTATGCCTTACCAAGGAGAAGGAGAGAAACACTACTAGCCTCGTGGTTTGGAACCCGTACTCGTGTCAAACCAGTTTGATCAAACCTAGGTCCACTTACGGCAGATCAGATATGTTTGGTATCGGATACGACAAGAACAACAACCACAAGATTTTGAGGCTTTTCTTTGAGTTTGGCTACAATTTAGAGTACGAAATCTATGATTTTGAATCTAACTCATGGAGGGTTCTTGCCATCTCATCTACTGTAGTGTTATACAAACGAGGCGTGTCATTGAAAGGGAACACTTACTTTTTTGCTCAGGAAAGAATCAAAGTTGAAGAAGTAGATAAAGAATGTGTTTTACTCTGTTTTGATTTCACAAGAGAGAGATTTGGACCGGCTCTGCATCTTCCGTTTCACTGTGATGTTAGATACGATGACATGGTTCTATCTGCAGTTAGAGAAGAGCAGCTTGCAGTGTTGTTTCAGCGCTTAGATACGTATAAGATGGAGATGTGGATTACAACCAAGATCGAGCCCAATGCGGTGGCATGGAACAAGTTCTTAGCCGTTGATACGGAGACAATCATCAGTGGTCTTAAGTTTGTGGTTGAGCCTAGGAGTTTCTTTGTTGACGAGGAGAAGAAAGTTGCAGTCATTTGTGATATAGATAGATTTGAACCGACCAAGACCGGTCTCTACAAAACTGCTTGCATCATTGGGGAGGATGGATACTTGAAAGAAGTGGATCTCGGAGAAGCTGTGAGTGTTGAAGAATCTCCATACAGTTGCCCACTTGTGTGCTCCTATTATGTTCCAAGGTTTGGGCATAATCAACCAAGGTCTAGTAGTACTACAGGGCAAAAGGAAAGGACGAGACTATTGATTAGTCCATATTACAATACATCTTATGTTTCGTGGATATCTCTTTTTCTTTTGTTTTCTTTGCTTTTATTTTCTTTTGTAAAGATTGTTCTGTGAACAAGACTACAAGAGTGACTAGTAGTAGTCATAGTTGAAATTAAGGGAGATTCGTTTTTTACAGAATGATACTTCGATCTCAATCCCTTCTGGCATTGCCTTAATTTGTCATGTAGTCTCCGAAACAACTCTCTTTGATGCAGTCTTTGCTTTAGTTAACCCTCTACATAATGTAGAGTCTTCACTCCTACTTCTGTATGATTATAGCAACACCAAAACTGTTATTTAAGTAAAACTATTGGAGATTTTACTATTTTTGCTCCAAGAGATGTCATTGTTCTTCTGCCTAATCGGATCTTAATCTCCATCACTATGGTGACAACTATTGACGTCTTTTTTTTTTAGGTTTATTACTCTATGTTTTGGTGGAATGATGCATAACTTTTGATTTTTTTTTTTTATGTTCAACATTATAATTTTTTTAGAAAAACACTCGCCTTTTATATGAAGTAAAAAAAAAAATCAAAATTGTATCATTCGACCAATAATATTATTAGAACTCATCCTTTTATTTTTATTTTTTTGAGGTGTCTTTCCTTTTTTTTTAACATCAAATCAATAATATTATATTTTTTTTTGGTAATGAAATCAATAATATTATATTGTATCTCTTAAGGTATTTTCTGAAGGTATTGACGTATTGTTTTAGAAACATCATTAGACCAATAATCAAAACTTTCGTGTCTATTTTTTTTTTTTTATTGTTTCAGTGAAATTACATCTTAATTTTAATCTAGTCAAAGGTTTCTAAAATTTGAGCAAAAAAATAAAAATAAAATAAACGAAATTTTTACTTCGAAATTTTAAGTCAAAGGTTTATAAGAGAAATTTATTCTTTGGACTTCGATATTAAATTAAAACAAAATTGCATCATCAGACCAATAACCTTTTCGTAAAAAGGGTATATTTATGGAATTCATCTCTCAATATATAAGTTTTTATCCCAAATTAACGCAAAAGAGAGAATTCGAGATCTCGCCTCTCCTCTCTCTTAGGCATAGCGACTCACTCAGATCTATACCTTCTTCTTCCTCCTCCTCTTCTCCTTCTTCGTTTCGTTTCCGAACTCATCTGAATCTGTGGTAATCACCATTGTTTCTCTCTTTACGATTTCTAATTTCTCCTTTGATCTCACTCCGTTGCTGCAATTTAGATCTATATCTGCAAAATCTCATATGAATTTTTCGTGATTTCGTTTTTGTTTTTTTTTTTGTTTTGTGATCTTGTTTTTGTATGTAGAGTGCATTATCGGGAGATTACTATTATGTTGACAAAGTTCGAGACGAAGAGTAACAGAGTTAAGGGTTTGAGCTTTCACCCTAAAAGACCATGGATCCTCGCGAGTTTGCACAGTGGCGTGATCCAGCTCTGGGATTATCGTATGGGTACTTTGATCGATAGATTTGACGAGCACGAAGGACCTGTTCGTGGTGTTCACTTCCACAATTCTCAGTCTCTCTTCGTCTCCGGAGGTATATTGCTTTTTTGCTCTCCTCATTACCTTTAGATTTAGCTCGCTGTAGTGAATCGTATGATTGATTTGTCCCAACCTCGATTTTGTTGGATTTATGGATCTTGAAATTAAAATCGAATGTTTACATATCTCATATAAGCAGATTTTGCGTTAAGTGAGCCTTGTTTTAGTGTGTTTTAGATTCAAAAAGACGTATATATTGTATGACTATGATCTTAATGCTTGTCTAGTATCTTAATGCTTGCAGGGGATGATTACAAGATTAAAGTGTGGAACTACAAAACACACAGGTGCCTTTTCACTCTTCTTGGGCATCTTGATTACATCCGAACGGTTCAGTTCCATCATGAGTACCCATGGATTGTGAGTGCCAGTGACGATCAGACTATCCGTATATGGAACTGGCAATCACGGACTTGTGTTTCCGTCTTGACTGGTCACAATCATTATGTTATGTGTGCCTCTTTCCACCCAAAAGAAGACCTCGTTGTATCGGCATCCTTAGATCAGACTGTCCGTGTTTGGGATATTGGTGCTCTTAGGAAGAAGACAGTTTCTCCTGCTGACGACATCATGAGGCTGACTCAGATGAATAGTGATCTTTTTGGTGGAGTTGATGCCATTGTCAAGTACGTCCTTGAAGGTCATGACAGAGGTGTAAACTGGGCTGCTTTTCATCCCTCCCTGCCTCTTATCGTCTCGGGTGCAGATGACCGCCAAGTAAAGCTGTGGCGTATGAATGGTAATTACTTGATGTTATACTTTTGTGCTTTCAAAATTTATATGCCACCAATCATTAGTTTTATACTGATGCAAATTTTTTTTTAATCAATATCATTGCAGAAACTAAAGCTTGGGAGGTGGATACATTGCGAGGCCATATGAATAACGTTTCATCTGTTATGTTCCATGCAAAACAGGACATAATTGTATCAAACTCTGAAGATAAGAGCATCCGTGTCTGGGATGCTACCAAGCGGACGGGACTTCAAACTTTTCGTCGTGAACATGATAGATTCTGGATTCTTGCAGTTCACCCTGAGATGAATTTACTAGCAGCAGGACATGACAGTGGCATGATCGTGTTCAAACTTGAGAGAGAACGTCCTGCATTTGCTCTGAGTGGTGATTCTTTGTTCTATGCCAAGGATAGATTTTTGCGGTACTATGAATATTCAACTCAAAGAGACTCCCAAGTTATCCCTATACGGCGTCCTGGTACTCCAAGCTTGAATCAAAGTCCGAGGACTCTATCATACAGTCCGACTGAAAATGCAGTTTTGATCTGCTCAGATCTGGATGGTGGTTCTTATGAGTTGTACATCATACCGAAAGATAGTGTTGGCAGGAGTGACGTTGTGCAAGATGCAAAGAGAGGGACAGGTGGCTCTGCAGTATTCATTGCCCGTAACCGGTTTGCTGTTCTCGAGAAAAGCACCAGCCAGGTGCTAGTCAAGAATCTAAAGAATGAGGTGGTTAAAAAGAGTTCTCTGCCTATTCCCACAGATGCTATCTTTTATGCCGGAACTGGAAATTTACTTTGTCGATCTGAGGATAAAGTAGTTATATTTGACCTCCAGCAAAGGCTTGTTCTTGGTGAACTTCAGACACCATTTGTTAGGTACGTTGTTTGGTCTAGTGATATGGAGAGTGTTGCTTTGCTCAGCAAACATACTATAATTATCGCGAGCAAAAAACTTGTTCTCCAGTGCACGCTTCATGAGACGATACGTGTGAAAAGTGGAGCTTGGGACGATAATGGTGTCTTCATTTACACGACGTTGAATCATATCAAGTACTGTCTTCCGAATGGAGATAGTGGAATCATCCGAACCCTGGATGTCCCAATCTATATCACCAAGGTGTCTGGTAATACAATCTTTTGCTTGGATCGCGATGGGAAAAACAATGCTATCACCATTAATGCAACCGAGTACATTTTCAAGCTTTCACTTCTGAGAAAGAGATATGATCATGTAATGAGCATGATAAAGAACTCCCAGCTATGTGGACAGGCTATGATTGCTTACCTGCAGCAGAAAGGATTCCCTGAGGTTGCCCTCCATTTTGTTGAAGATGAGAGGATCCGATTCAACCTGGCTCTTGAAAGTGGCAACATCAGTGTGGCTGTTGCGTCTGCTACACAGATTAACGAGAAAGACCACTGGTATAAACTTGGGGTGGAGGCTCTTCGCCAAGGTAATTCTGGAATTGTTGAGTTTGCATACCAGCAGACAAAGAACTTTGAGAGGTTATCGTTTCTTTATCTCATTACTGGTAATTTGGACAAGCTTTCAAAGTTGATGAAGATTGCGGAAGTGAAGAACAACGTGATGGGTCAGTTTCACAATGCTCTCTACCTAGGAGATGTTAAAGAGCGCGTTAAAATTCTGGAGAATGCTGGTCATTTGCCTCTAGCTTATATCACGGCTTCGGTTCATGGCTTAAATGATATTGCTGAGCGACTGGCAACCGAGCTAGGAGACAACGTGCCCTCATTGCCTGAAGGGAAAACTCCATCGCTTCTTATGCCACCGACACCAGTCATGTGTGGTGGTGATTGGCCTCTTCTGAGAGTGATGAAAGGAATATTTGAAGGAGGACTTGAGAGTGCAGACAGAGGAGGTACTGTTGATGAAGATGATGTTGAAGGCGATTGGGGCGAGGAACTTGACATAAATGTTGATGGAATGGAAAACAGAGACATTGAAGACATTTTGGCGGCTGCTGAAGGAGGTGAAGAAGATAACGATGAGGAAGTTGGATGGGGACTTGAAGACTTGGATCTCCCACCAGAGCTTGACACTCCTAAAGCCTCTACTAATGCACGTTCTTCGGGTTTTGTGACACCTCCCCAAGGTATGCCCGTAAGTCAGATCTGGAGCCAGAAATCTTCTCTTGCTGCTGAGCAAGCTGCAGCTGGAAGCTTCGACACTGCAATGCGTCTGCTCCACAGACAGCTTGGTATAAAGAACTTTACACCTTTGAAATCGATGTTTCTTGATCTGTTCAATGGCAGCCATAGCTATCTGCGTGCTTTTTCTTCATCTCCTGTTGTTCCACTTGCCATTGAGCGAGGATGGAGCGAGTCTTCCAGTCCCAACGTTCGTGGCCCACCAGCTCTTGTTTATGATTTCTCTCAGCTAGACGAGAAGCTCAAATCTGGCTACAAAGCCACAACAAGTGGGAAATTCACTGAGGCTCTCCGTCTCTTCCTTTCTATCCTCCACACCATCCCTCTAGTGGTAGTCGAGACAAGAAGAGAAGTCGATGAGGTTAAGGAACTAATCGTTATCGTTAAAGAATATGTCCTTGGTCTTCAAATGGAGCTCAAGAGGAGAGAAATGAAAGATGATCCGGTGAGGCAGCAAGAGCTCGCTGCTTACTTCACTCACTGCAACCTCCAAACACCTCACTTACGGCTCGCGCTGCTTAGTGCAATGGGCGTCTGCTACAAGGCAAAGAACCTCGCCACTGCTTATAATTTCGCAGAAAGGCTGTTGGAATCAAAGCCAGCGGAGAACCAGGCCAAGATGGCAAAACAGGTTAAGCAAGCCGCTGATCGTAACATGACCGACGCAACCAAGCTTAACTACGACTTCAGAAACCCGTTTGTGATATGCGGGTCAACATATGTCCCGATCTACAAAGGACAGAAAGACGTTTCGTGTCCTTACTGCACGGCCCGGTTTGTACCAAGCCAAGAAGGAAACATATGCACAGTCTGTGATCTAGCAGTGATTGGTGCAGACGCATCTGGTTTGCTATGCTCTCCATCTCAAGTCCGGTGATCAGTTCAGATTCATTATCAATACAGAGATACTTCATTAACAGAAATAAGAGTGTTGAGCTTTTCGTTTTGTGATTGTGGTGTACTTACCAACCAGGTTTGTGGATTTTTCTCGTTGCAGGTCCTATTACTTTTTTTTTTTTTTAAGTCTTTGAAAGTTGTTTCTTATCTTTTAGCAACAACGACACAAGAGTACTTTAGCTTCGTGCTTTATATAATCTTTTTTGATGCATAGTAGTCTTTTAAATCCCGTGCTGGATCATTTTAAATTTTCAATTTCGAAAATTTATGATTTACCTGTGAAATTATGATTTGTGAAAATTGTCGTTTAACAAATTTAGTGATAAAAAAACCAAATACAGTATATTTAGTGATCCTTGCATGTTTCTCATTATGAGTTTTCAAGAAAAAAGATTGATCCGACTGAACCCGATAGTAACACAACAACGTTAAACACATCAGAAAACGCCTTCGACCGTCCGAACTTTCGAACAAGATTCCACAAATTTCTACGTCATTGCTGAGAACTCATAGTCCCCGTAGCCCATCCGCTGTAGATACTCACGATGACCAGTATCTACAGCCAAGAAAGTGAACGATGACCGCTTAGACAAAAAATAACCAACACAAGAAGTGGAGCAAATTTTTGAACCAGACGACTCCAAAACTATTCTGTGTGGACAACGTTTCTTGCAATAAGAGCAAAATGGTCGAGTCATATGATGATCGTTGGAATGAACATATATCTTCTCTCCATTGAAGGAGAAGCTTATCCAAGATGAACCAGGCTTCACGTATAAGTCTTGCCCAAGCAGACACTCAATGTGTAAGGTGACGCAACAGTAGTCACTGCACATATAAAACCTCTTCTTTGGATCTAGTTTCTGCTCGCAAATTTCACACCAATACGTCATTCTACTTGTCTCTTCCCCATAAGAAAGTGTTAGCATATGTTTATCATGCTCATACCTCACCTCTTGAGGTAACGTTGCACATCCGAAACACAAAGCAAAATAGTCACACTCAATGCAGTTGAATGTTTCTTTTGTTGAATACTGTTCCAACGTTTTGCAAACCGAACATCTTCTTTGCTCTCCTGGTATGGATGTTAGGAACAAAGGATGATTATGACTTTTATGGACTAATTGCTCAGAAATCGTGGCGCACTGCGCATGTAACCTAAAAAGATAGCTATCTTTATCTCGTTCTTCACACTCATAGAAGAAACCAGCTTTGCACTTCCACCGACAAGCTGAACATGGATCCACACTATGTTCCACAAGACCCCGAGATCCTCCTTTAAGAGTAAGCATATGTGGATGTATCGGGTGATGCATTTTGCGAGGAAGATTTGCACATTCTTCGTGGAGAATATAATCGCATTGCATACACGAGTAGAAGTTACCGGAATAGATTGGCGTGATGCATGCTTGACACACCTTATTCACGTCGTAATCTCTACCCGTGTTCTCATCAAGTCTCAAATGATGACGTTGATGACTAAAATGCTCTATGACTCCATCACTTATCTTCACAAACGGCGGTTTAACTTCTTCATCTTCTTATGGTATTCCCTCAAGTTCTTTACCATCCCACACATTCTTCTGTGTGGCACATTTTGAATGAGCCACATATGAACAACCTTCTTTGATACAAGAGTAACCACCGTAGTCATTGTCGATCTTTCTACGACAAACACAACAAGACCAATCTCCTTGACCAAAATAATGTGTAAAAGAGATACGATGGGGATGGCGAGATATCCTTATGACACGTGGTAAGCTGATACACCTTTGATGGGCCACAAAGTCACAAGGGGGGCATATATAGAAAGGACAACTCGTATGTGTCAAGGAACAAAGGCTGCAAGCAAAGGGACTCTGTCTTGGAAACAGAGCAAGACTATGCTCATGCCACTTCGAATGGTCTACAGAAAAGACTGGTGGTTTCTCCACACAAGATATGTTCATAGCATAGTCGCAAGGTGAACAATAATAAAATAGCTCTTGGAGACCTTCATCACAACAATAGCATTGCCTCGTTTCATGAGACTTTTGCAAAAAAGCAAGCTGTAGAGAATGCCTTGGATGAAGAGGGTGCTTGATCTCAACAGGAGCCTTGTTATGTACATTATGGTTCTTGCCATTGCAACCTCGGCAGAAAAAATGGGTAGCGTCTTCTCCTGTTGATCTGAACTTCAACCAGAATAAAGGGAAACAACACAATTTGTAATTGGTTCCCCACAAGAACTCTTCATCCACGTGTAGTTTTCCTTTTTCCAACCTTACTGCTACTTGAGGGCATAAGTACATAAGCTTCTTCCACTTTGGATCCGTAGTCATGACGAGGGAGACTATTTTACGGGTGGGTGATATGAGCTCTGGCTCTGGCTCAAGACTTAATGTTTCAGCAAAGAGTGGCAAGACCTCCAAATCCTGCTCCAACAAGGGATCTATATAGTTGTCGAGATCTGCTTTTTTAGTGATGAACGATATGAGCTTCCTTAACGGCTCCGGCTGAGAATCCAAATCCATAGAGTTGTAGATAGAGATGGTTTGAGTAATGAGTGACATGAGCTCCGACTCCTGCTGCGTTACAAACATAGCATATTCACAGAATGCACTACTAACAGTGGCGGAGGCAGACTATAATCATGTGGGTCAACTGACCCTGGTGAAATTCTAAATTTAGATAAAATTTTAAGGAAAAAATCAAATTAACCCTGGTATAATAGCACAATTGACCCTGGTAAAATTTTTAAATCACATAATTGACCCTAATTATTTTTTTTGACCCTGATGTGATGATTTCCTAGCTCCGCCACTGACTACTAACATAGCTTATCTGAATAATGCGTGCAATGATTTCAGTATTAGCATCCCCATTATCTACTTCCCAAGGGTAGGGCTGGGCAAAATAACCGATAACCAAATAACCGACCGAAACCGAACCGAAAAAAACCAAACCGAACCGAACCGAAATTCTTCAAATACCCGAATGGTTAGTAAAAATCTATATCCAAACTAACTGAAACCGAACCGAACCGAACCGACAATTAAATGGTTAACCGAAATATCCGAAAACCTAGAAGATATCAAATATTATATACTTAATATTATGCAAAACTATAAAATAAACTTAAAATATAAATTATTTCTAGATTCAAAACAATTAAATATTTTAAATAATCAATATATGTAAATGTTATTATTTTGAATTTACAAAGTTAAATACTATTTTGTAAAATTGAATCCATATTTTTCCCTTTTTTGTATTTTTGTTATTGTATATTTGGTTAATTTTGGTTATATTCGGTTAGTTTTGGTTATATTTGGTTTATTTGGTTAATGTTAATATAATTTATGTTAGTTATGGTTATTTATTTAAATAACCAAACCGAAACCGAACCGAAAGAAACCGAACCGAACCGAACCGAAATTTCAAAAATATCCAAATGGTTACTATATTACTATATCCAAAATAACCGAAACCGAATACAACCGAACCGAAACCGAATGGTTAACCGAATGCCCAGGCCTACCCAAGGGTCCTCCATAGATATAAGTTCAGAAATGGCTGATATGATCTCCTCCTCCAAAGCCATAGTGTTCTTGTACAGAGAGTATTTGAGTAACAAAAGATATGAAAGATTTTGAGTAATGAGTGTGATGATTTCTCTGTCTTTTTTTTTTTTTGCTTTTGTAATTAACTCAGTGCTCTCTATATTTTTTGGTGATTGCTAGTGCTAGGACACGAGTGATATAGCGTATTTAATGTTATCACCAGCCAATACAGATCCACAACCTTCCAAATTAAATGCATTGTATGATTGTATCTAACAATGTTTTAATTCCCCCGACTAACTAAGTTCGAGTGTTCGACATATAAGCCTATGTGGATTTTTCTTTCTTAATAGAAAACTTATGGTAGCCTCCACTAATTTGTGATTATTTTCAGAATAATTCAAAGTAACCAGATTCAAGTTGTGATTAAAGACTAAAGATGACGATGTTTAAAGGCTACATTTATCTTCTTTTGTTTAAACTTTAAAGGCTACAAGCAAAGTTCTGTGATAAATTAATAATAGGTAGAAGAGCTTCTTCTTTTGTCCCGAACCGGTCGGTCGAAACCAGATTTTTATGTTTTTGGTTCAAATTAGTTTAGCAATGTGTTAAATTCGGCTTCATTTTGAATCATGTTCAGTTTACAATTCGTTGAACCGATTGGTTACCTCTTTTTATTAGAACTAAAAACACCTAAAGTAAACTAAAATGTATACCGAAATTAAATCGTATTAAACCAAAAATATATAAATCGAACTGATTTTACCCAATTTGACCTAGCGTTAACCAGTTTTTATAAGAAAACCCCCAAAATTTTTGGTAACAGTTCATTAACCAAAATTTGAACCGAACCGATGATTTATTAGGTTAATTTTCAGCAATAATTTCTAAGAACTGAATGAACCAGATCGATTCGATTTCGGTTAACTGAACTCACATGGAGAGTTTGTTCATACAATCATACTTGATAAATATACATTTTTACTTTCGAATGTAAGTTCGGTTTTAATAACATTTTATATATATATATATATATAAATCTACATTTTTATATACATTTTTATATACAATTTATATATATAAATATACATTTTTAATAACCAAACTCAAGGCATAGCACATGAAACTTGAAAATTTGTATTAAAATTGTATATAAATATATATTTTTAATAAACTAACAAAATTCTAACGCGAATAATAAAAAAAGATTTGGTATGATATTTGAGAGTCTATTTTATTTGTTATAAAAACACATATGTAAAAGTATTTTACTTATGTTTTGTTTATATTATACAAATGTTTTGCTAATTTTTTTTGTTATTTTACTTTTCTTTTTTAAATATATGTAAGATATTACACAAAAATATTTATATTTATATTGAATTCAATGTAAACTATGCTCAATATATATCAAACAATCAAGATTATAGAATCAGCCTGCTCAACTGGATCACTAGCATCCCGAAGAAAAAAATTCTTATATCGGAGTTCCAAAACATTGGATGGTTAAAAAAGTAAATTGCATATTAAAAGGTGGTCTTGTTAAGTGAATTCCAAATTAGTACACAAGAAGAATATGGCATTACCGTAAATTAGAGTTGACGTTCTGCAATTGGTAGATGAGGTTGAAAGCTTCATGATGCTTTACGTTGGAGGGGTTAACTTTATTGTTCGCCAAGATGTTGAAATCAAGATCAGTTCCACGTCCAAAAGGATGGTAACCCAAGGACACAACCAAAGCTAAACATGTCAAGTGCTTCATTTTCGTTTTCCTTGCGAAGCTGCTCTGGTGCTTGCCATCCCGGACTGCCATGACCTGAAAATTTTATGCATTCATTTAGAAATAAATTGTGTAAAAGTTGTTCATGAGCATAATCACTGATTCAACTATAATACATTCCGTCACATACTTACATGCACATGAATTTAGCTTGCATTTTCATTACCAACCTAGGCCATTACATTTTTCTATAAATCAATATGGTGATCTACCAAACACAACAATGATAAACCTACATGTGGCAAGGTGCTCATCAAAGGATGGGTTATGCTCATTGAGACGCTTGCTAATCCTCATATCAGAATCTTTGCAATCAATGTCTCCCCTTTAGCTATTATTAGCACATTTTGTGGCTTCAAGTTTGGGTGAATTATGCTCAACTTGTCTAAGTGGACAAGACCACAAACTATATCTCTACATCATAGCAGAAACAGTTCGAAGAATGTGAGCTATATATGTAAATTAAAAAGTATTATCCTGCATCAAGGCACAATAAGCATAAAATATTATTATGCATCGCAAACACAAGATTCGAGACTGAATCTTTTTTTAGTTAGTAAGACCTGATTCAGCGCATAATTAGAATTATTTCTATTTATTTTTATATTAATATTATTAATAATTATAGAATTCGTTTTTTAGAGGTTTTAAGAATGTTCTAGAGATTTTTTTTAGGGCTTTTATGGTTTTATTATAAATAGCCTATTGTCAGTTAATTTTTATTAATAAAAAAAAAATAGCTTTTCAGGAAATAGTATTCTCGCTCGGTAGATCTTGAGAGATCTCAACGAATCTAAGAAGATGTAAGACCTAACATTTGTAATGATATTCAGAATATTCAATCCAGTTCTGATTCTATAATATCATATAGAACAGAATTTGTTGAATTTTTTTTTTTGAATATTATTATAGTAAAATATTAATCTACGGTTTTATATATGTAAAATATTTTATAACATCATTTATATTAAAGTTGGCCTTGTATAATGTGTATATGTTCTCATAGGAATTTGGTATGTGGAGAAATTCACCTAATTAACACTTAAAATCTCAAGTGGATAGATAGTGGGGGAGTTCATATATATCTCGAAGACTCGATTCAGGTTTTGGGTGGATCTGTCTTTAGGCAAATAGTAAAACGTAGCTTTTGAGGCATTGCCATACATCGCCTAATTAAGCGATAATATAAGTTAAGCTATGTCTCTCATGATATAGACTGGCAAAATCATGAAACAAACCATGCAAAAGCCTTCGCAAAACTATGCGTATTTCAGGATTGGTCCGTCCTCTCCAACTTTGTAAAAGTGTTAAACTTCAATTTGCCCTATGTTTTTTTTTTTCTTTCTCTAATCATTTTCCGTTTAAATGTCCATTCTATTAGAATTCTTGCAGATTTTTTATCCGGATTGAACAACCAGTCAGAGAGTTTCATTCTAATTTGACTGTTTGGATGGGAGAAAAAAATGGAGGTAAAGTGAAATGTTTTTAATGGAGAGGGGAAAGATATTAAAGAAGAGAAACCATACCTTTTTGGTTACATTTGGTTTGTCCTATGAGAGACAGAGCTCTAATTGTTGTACCCAATTCATTTATTTCCTTCCACATGCTTTCGTTTTCCCTTCCTCATTTATTTCTCTTTTGTCACTCCTTTCTGTTTTGGTTTCTTTCACTTTCCTACTTTTCGATTTTGTTCGTTATGGTTATTATACCTTTAGGCTTTAGGTTACTAGTATATAACACTTTTATGTAAGTTTTTGTCAAACAATTTCAGACACTTTTCCAAGATGAAGAAAGCTGAGGTATATCTTCTTATGATATTCTAATAGGGTTGTTACACATTAGAATGACAAAATTGACAAAAGTGAGAATGTCCTCAAATCAGTTTTATGTCCCTTTTGTGGGAAATTATCATGTGATGGATATATATAGTAGATTTGTCAATATATATAAGTGTAGACCTATCTCTCATTAAATCCGTCCCCGCCAAAACAAATTTAAGGTTTTGGTCCTAAGCTCGTGGGTATTCTGCAAGATGTAATTAAAGATATGCCGGCCACTTCGCAGGTTTTTGTTGGTTTTGCACATATTTGAATTACATATATATATATATATGCTCTGTCATTCGTTTATATTTGAGTACTTTAAAAGAATATACACTTCTGGTTGATACCAAAAAAATATATATATACACCTCTGGTTCGTATACATAAAATATGTTAGATATATGTAAAGCAAATTGAACTTACCTATTTTTACTTTGAATTTAGTTTTCACAGTTATAAACTAAAATTTAGATTTCGATATTCGTTAAGTGCACTTGCTTACATATTATGGAAGTAAAATTTCTAAACGTTTGTGGACGTAAAATTTATTGAAGGTTCGAACATTTTGCTAGTAGAACCGTTCATTGTGATTTATTATATTACAAATAAGGTGGTCTATCATTTGTGTCCGGCATAAAAAGAATGAGTTGTCTTTGGTATATTTGTGTTGGGAAGAAAACTTTGGATAGATAATTCTTCACTAGATTAGTTAGTTAATTCTCTTTAACATAACAAAATCAAATATTTCTGATAGTGATGTAAATTGACTAAAAACAAATAACCAGACAAATATAGCTTTTGTTAGTATTTAAAAAGAAATAAAAAGTTCTAGCTAGCTAGCCTTTACTAGTTCTATAGTGGAACGAGTTATATGTCTAATCCACGGGTTTAACACCATTATATTCATGGTAGGATAAGAATATAAACGAACTGAAAACTTCAGACAAATACAACATTATGTATTCTCTGGCTGTTGATGATAGCAATATCTTCTCGCAAATGTTTTTGCGTTGTTATTTTCTTGTCTTTTTTTCTCTTTTCCTTTTTCTTGTTTATCCGAACTTAATAAGAGCCTGCAGATAAACATCAAAACAAAACTAATTAAAAAATCTTAAAATAGAGAATCAATATAGATGTATATACCTTGATGAAGTGTCTACTAACAAAAAAAAAAAAAAGTCTATACTAACATCAAGTCTTCTTTAAACACGTGATATTGGCACGGCTCAATCAAACAAGCCGATCTCTGGAAAAAAAGAAAAGAGAGTACAGTTTTCTGATTGAACCGCACCAATATCTCGTATTTTGATAACCAGTGTAGTGCGTTCATGGATTGCTGATTATATACCAAACTCCACCTCAAAAAAGCCAAACCAAAAGAGAAGAAATCAAAAGCAAATAAATGATTGAAACAAATTGATGCACAGGGCACAAGAGACAGGTACTTACCGTTAAAAATTTTATTTTGCGGATATGGAAAATGAAAAGGAAGACAACATGAGCTACTGCAATGTTTTTTTTTAATTTTTTTGTATCTTGGGTTTGCAGAGTGTGGCTAAGAGATATAAATACGAAGAGGTGAAGAAGAAATGACAAGAGAAAAACAAGCATTGAATTAGGCCAACAACCCCCACAACAAAAAGGAAGTTGGTTGTATTAAATTTGAAAAAAAAATGAAAAAAAAAATCCGTTACAAAAGTTAGATATTATTATGTTATTTTCTTAAAATAAAACATCAAATCAAATAGGTCTGCCGTTACTTAAAAAAAAATTCTTTGAACCACTTCCAAGAATTTCATAATGATTACCAGCTAGTTCTGATTTATTGAAGTTGTTAAGAAACAGCTACACCATTATAGTTCTTTAGTATTGGTATTGGAAACTTGCTCATGTACACATAGATTACAATAGATTATCTAATTATATCTATCACCATATATATATCTACACCTAATCTAACTTAATTTTCCATGAATACTATTTGGTGATGGATATGTCTATAAGAATATGACCACAAAGTTATTGCAAATTCGTATTGGAATTGGCAGTTGGCGATGCAATATTATTCATCGCATATCTCTAACAAAAAGATAACGTCACAACTTTTGTTAGGTGAAAACGTGAAGGTGAGTGTTAAGAAAATACTTAAGACTTTCTGCGATTTAATTTACCTTATCTCATTTTTGTTGTTTAAGTTTATATAATTTAGATATGTCAACCTCATGTAACCTGTGACATGAGGCAATATATTAATATTTATGAATAATATTTGCATGTACGTTCAACGTTTTTGATCTCTATTATATATATATTTCCAATACTTAAAAAGCATGTGTAACGCCTCGACCAAAAATCGGAACAATGACCACATGAAGTTTGTGCATGATCAGCTGCCTTGTTCTTAATTTTTTTTGCTTTTACTTTAATAATGTGTTGTTCTTAATTTAATATGGATTTAAACCGTATATGGTATTGGTATATCGCATGGCTATGTCCACAATGAACATAACATTTTTTTACCGTATTACCACATTTACCTTGTTAGGTAACTTCATATCCACAACACATGGACATGAGTATATAAATAGCTAACGTAACTTATACATGTAATGTAATTATGAATTCATAAGCTTTTCAACAATTAACAATCACATTTTTTTTTTGCTTTTGACGCTTGTACATACCAAATGTCAATCTTTTACTTTCAATGTATTAGTATTTTATGGTGGCAATTTTGTGCAAGAGTGGACAATTTTTTTCTAAATTTGTCTTCATCTAATTCTCTAAACACATGTTGCGATTAAATCCTTAAAGAGGTTCGTATGCAATCATAATATTCATACTATTTTTTTGTCAAACTCATAATATTCATATATATATCCTTGTTTTTGGGAGGGATAATTCATTTATTCTTCATATTTATAGTAGTGTTGAGCTAGTGGTCGCAAGAATTATTTTCATTCGGTCATTTGTATTTCATTTGGTAATTTGTTATCTAAAATATAACTTAAAAAAGTCAAAGATATTATTTTCGGATTCTTAAGGATCATTCAAATGTCATGAACTAAAATGAGAAAAGAAAAAAAACTGTAATATATTTTAGAATTTCTAGTTAAGGAAATGGATTGAAAACTATGAAACACTACTGGCCATAATGGATACTGTTTTTAATTCAATTTTTGGATTTGGTTTTTAGGTTTTGGATTTTAGATTATAGTTTTAGATTTTGCTAATAGATTTTTGTTTTAAAATTTCCAAAAAAATGGTTTTTTTTTTGAGAATGAATAACATAGAAGGGGAAAAATTAGATTCTCTAAATAGAAGTACTAAAAATCTTAAATTGAAAATGCAAGGCTACAATAAATAAAAATTCCTAACTTTTAGAAAATCCGAAATATAAAAATCTTGATTAGTATGAAAATATGATTTTAAAAAACAAAAACCAAAATCACTCTCAAAATTTACAAAACATAAACTACACCAAACCTTATCAATATAAGTGTTCATCCGGTGGTCAAGAGAATTATTTATAGCAAGAAAAAAAAAATTAAACTTGTCTAAGTTAAAATATATGGCTGGTATTATAGATGAGCGAGGTGAGATCCTCTCAATAGATTTCAAAGGACATTTGAGGTTATAAAAAACTATACCAAACTTTATCAATATAAGTGTTTAGCTGGTGGTCAAGAGAATTATTTCTAATAAGAAAAAGAATATATTAAAATAACTTAAAAATTAAAGATATTATTTTCAGATTTTAATCAAATGATCATTCAAATGTCATGAATTAAAATGAAAAAAAAAACTGTAATAAATTGTAGAATTTTTAGTTAAGGAATTGGATTGAAAACTACTCCCTTTGTTTTTTTTATTTAAATTTTTAGCTTATTTTTTGTTTTAAATTAGATGATTTTTTCACAAATTTATACAAAATTAATTATGTTTTTATTGGTTTTAACAATTTATATTATACAGATTATTTTTATTGATTGAATTATATGTAATTAGATAATAAAAGATGTTTTTATTTAAAAATAATTCTTCAATCTGTATGCATCATTCTAGAAAATCGTAATTTGTAAAGTTAAAATTCTAACAATCAATTGTGTGGTTTGACAAAAACAAAAATAAATTAAATGAGTCACAACACAAAGAAAATAAAAAAAAATCATTGAGAACCGATTCTTAACCGGAACCCGGTACCAAATTTCCGGTTATGCATCAACAGAACAAATGGGGAACAAATTGTGACTGTCGACGAAAGTTTCAGAGTTTCGTGCAGATTAAAAATCTTAGAAACCCTAATTCAGTTTTCTTCACGAAACCCCAAAAATATCGAGCTTTTGATCCTTTCTCCTTTCTACTACATTCGATTCTCTTTTAATCACTCAAACTAAAAGCCCTAATCTTTGGTATGTTTCTTCTTCTTCTCTGATTTCGTAACTTCTGGGGGTTTTTCTTCTGTTTTCCCTTCGGATGAATCAATCTCTGCGATATTTGAATTCGTATATGTGGTTTCAATTCATAGTGATCATCTTTGTTTTGCGATTTCAGGAATTGGATTCTTAATCACCATGTCCAATAGCTCTTTTAAGTTGGAACACCCACTGGGTTAGTTTCTCGTCTCCTTCTTGGTTCTTCATCAAATCATGCATAAAAACTAAGACTTTTTGGGTTCTGTTAGTGGATCACTAGAAATTAAGGATCTTTTAGTGTTACCCTTTTAAAAAGGAACGATTTTGATTAGGATTTGATCAAATCACTAATGTCTCCAGCGATCAATCAATCACTGCTGTTACTTTGATCAAATACCTAAGATATTATGAATCTTTGATTGTTATTCTTTTTAAAAAGGGGAAGATTTTGGGTTGATTACGAAATCAAATCACTAATGTTTGTGTTAGAATAGATTTGTGAATTTTTGATTTGTATCTAGTATTCTTAGGTACATAGTAAACCCTATATATTGTATTTGTATCTGTTTGCAATGATCAATCAATCACTGATGATGTTCTTTGATCATTCTGTGGGGGTTTTTGTTATGTCAGAGAGGAGACAAATTGAAGCTTCTCGCATCAGGGACAAGTATCCAGACAGGATTCCAGTAATGTTTTCTTGTAAACGTTTGTTTGTATTACTCCGTCTAAAAAACTCCTTCTATGTAGCTTTGACAAAGATGAAGTATATATGTTGCAGGTGATTGTAGAGAGAGCTGAAAGAAGTGATGTTCCTAACATCGACAAGAAAAAGTCAGTAATGAACGTTCTTCTTCTTATCCTCTTCTTCTTTTATTGGCAACTTACTGTGAGGTCTACTCATCTTTGGTTTACTTAATAATCTTAAGTGAACAGAGTGCCTTTGAACACTCTCTTTGATTGATCAATGTGTGATATTCTAATTCCTCATTATGATTGGAACCGACCGAAAGGATCTATTTTCTTGAGAGAGAACCATATCTTTGTATAGTGAAGAGAGTGCCTTTGAACTATAGATTTCTTCTAGAACTTTATCTTTGTATATTGAAGAGAGTGCCTTTGAACATCTATCTTTTAGAACTATAGATTTGTTTAGTATGAAGACTACAGAGTCTAATATCAGGGATTTGTGTTGATCTGTGACTCTTTGGTTGTTGGATTGTTAGGTACCTTGTTCCGGCTGATCTTACTGTGGGGCAATTTGTGTATGTTGTTCGTAAAAGAATCAAGCTTAGTGCGGAAAAGGCGATCTTTGTCTTTGTGAAGAACACATTGCCTCCAACTGGTAAACACACAACTCTTAGCAAAAAACTCGTTTATGTTAGTTTCACTATCACGAAAGTAGTAATTTGCGCGTACACTTTGTTGCAAACTAAACAATGATGAATGCTTTTTGTTGTCGATGATTTTGCAGCTGCAATGATGTCTTCAATCTATGATGAGAACAAAGACGAAGATGGGTTTCTCTACATGACTTACAGTGGAGAGAACACCTTTGGTTTGATTTAAATGTGTCAACTAGTACTAATACATTTGTGTTCTGTATAAATTTTACTCTTTTATGACTATGAATGTACTTTATGCTGCTTTGGACTGTTTTTATGTAAATGTTACTTTGAATATATTTTATGTAGTTTGGGTTTTACTTATGGACACACAACTTGTGTCATCTATTGATTCTCTTCTACTACCACTCCACTATGATCGTAACCCAAACTATGTCTTGATTGTCAAAAAATTAGTGATCAGCGCATCCTAACTTGTTATTAAAGTAAACGAAGATTTGAGCCATGTCATATAAAACAATAAAACTTTTCAATCGTGGGATGCACAATAACACGCATGAAACTCACAAATAAGAATAAAATAAATACAATGGTGATTTGAGATCTTGAGAAGAAACCATTTATTTTCAAGAAAAAGGGGTAACAAAGAATTTGGAGTTGTTCTTTGTTTCAAGAATTAGAGTCCTCCTTCTTCTTCTTAGGCACAAGATTCTTCACCCACTTGAAAGTTATGATATCAACAATCTTGGTCGATTTGGTTTGGCCAGAGTTCTTACCGCCTGCATCTTTCTTGTTATTGGTGTTCTCTTCATCTGGCATATCCCCGATCCCTCCGGTTCCCATTGATCTGCCCAACTTGGTGCCTCACTTGTCATATCACAATATCTTTTCGCAAACAAAAAAGTCGAACATCAAATCACATTCTTCAATCAATCAATCAATCAAAGAAAAATAAATATAACATTAATGAGCATTGACTAAAAACTGAATTATGTTTACCAATTACATTTAAGAAATTAGAAGAGAAATTAGATATACCTCTAATGTGTTTGTTGAGAACTGAGAAGTCTTCTTTGGAGAAGAAAGACAGATTTGGATTTAGCACAAAATGAGTGATGATGCGGAGGTGAATGGAGAATAATAGTAGATGTGCTGTTCTTTTAATCTATAAACAACTATATAAAGTATTATTGTTTAGGTTGTCCTTTTTTTTTTTTTTTTTTTTTCTTTTCAGGGTTCGATTTGTTAATTGTAAGATATATTATTATCATTTTTGGGTTGTCTTTGAATGCACTTTACTAACTCAAAGTTTGTTCGTTTCCAAGTTGCAAAGCAAACATTGGTTTTGGAATATTTAGGTATAAAGCATAAGATTTAGGTCTTTATGTAAAGACATCTTAATATGTATGTCCCATTCCATGTGACATATCGATCTTCTGTTCTTTAGATTTTTATTTTTAATTTTCTTCACATGAATCCTATATTATTAACTTCAACTCCAAGTCGCCAAGGCACCTCTCTTATTAAGTAATTTCATAGGTTTTGTAACCTTTCAGTTTAACATTATTTATCAGTTTTTTATATAATTAGAAATGGTATATATACATACACAAAACCAGCTTGGAATGGAATGTAATCCAAAACGTCTAAACTGTGTCTTATGTAACCTAAAGCAGAATACTCATTGATTACTTTATCAAAAGTCATCACTTCGAAGTTTAGTACAGAATACTAAGGACTGTTCTTAAAAGAAGAACAAAAATGTGAATATATATATTATCTATAGTTTTTGTTTTCTATAAGAAAAAGTAATTTTGTATCTAGACTAGAAAAGTTAATATAAATGTTGGTCCATAAATAATAAAAGCACAAACAAATAGTTATTTTCCTTTTTGTCCATTTTTTTTCTTTTACTTTAGTTTGGTGCGGTCTATTTGAAAGCTTTTGTTATTGAACTCTTTTAGACCATGACCGACGAAAAAAGAGTAAAAACGACAGCATTTGATTTGATCATATCAAAAGAATTTAAAATGTATAGTAAACAAAAAAAATAATACTACAACCAGTTCACTATATCACTAAAAAAATATCAGATTATCTACAACGAAAAAAAAAGAAAAAAATGAACACTAGATTTTTTATATCTTTCGATTCCTCAAAATAGGAGTAGTAAAGTAAACTACTTTGATCTCTTAGTAGACTTTAATTTCTTCATTTTACTATTATTATTACCTGACTTGTTATTATTACTACTACTCATGCTTGTCCATTTGTACCCAATTGGTATAGCGAACGGGTCAGGCATTTGCTGCTCCTCTTCCTCTATCCCTCGCTGTGAGCCTTTCCCACTTGCTAGTCTCAGCCACGTTGATGGCCGTGAAATTGCATTCCGAGCGTCCGGTTTCTCATCATCGGATTGGTCTTCTTCACCTGCAGTGGAGTTGGCTGAGTTGAGAAACCTTGGGCTAGAGAGCGGGGTGTAGAATGTCTCCGCCGGCGGAAGCTCGACGAACTTGGTGAATGTGATGACTACTTTGACCGTAGGGACCACCGGAATCGACAGCTGGAACCCACAAAGAGAGATTTTGTTTAGCATAAATAAAGCAAAGAAGTTTCATAATCATCATCTAAAGATTTTGACTTGCGTTAACAAAAGCACAATTTCCCAAAACTAGAGAGATCTATAGAAGAAGCAAAAATCATTTGTCCCCAAAAATAAATTTAAAAAAAAAGCAAAAGCTTTGGTTCCTCCTCCGTGACCCATCCGTGATCTTGTCACGTCAGCGTCTTCCATTGACAAACACTAACCCAATGAGAACGGAACACGTTAGCTACTTTGACCCCATTAGGTATAACGGTCGTAATGTTTTAGCTTAGGAAGTGCCCAAAAAGAGTAACACAAACGGCAAAAGCGATTTCATAATTTAAAAACTTGAGAAAAATAAAATAAAAAATAAGCTAATTTAGATATTTGTATTAAGATATACATAAATTTTGGAATCATGTTTAGGCGATTTAGGGTTTAGGATCAAGGTTTTAGATTTTTAAAACAAAGATTTATTTGTTAATTTTGGTATAAAATTATGAAAGTTTTTTAAAATTTTTAAAATGGAGAAAGTAAAGATATTAACGAGCTTGTCACTTTTTGTTACCTTGACTGGAAAAGTTCCCGGCGGGAATTTGGTGGTGAGAAGATCACGCATTCTGGCGACGGCTTTAACTTTATTAGCTAAAATGTCAAGTAACGGAAGCAGCTCCTCCGTTTTTAACGGAAACTGATCCGTTAACCAAACTGACGGATGCAAGCTTTTCACGAACTCCTTCTCTTTAATCTGAGGAGACGGTGGAGGATTCACCGGAGACACAGTTGAAGGTACGGCCACTGATCTTCTCGGCGGCTGGAATTGAGCTACTGATCTTCTCGGTGGCTGGATTTGAGCCATTGACCTTCTTGGTGGTTGGAATTGAGACACCGATCTTCTCGGCGATTGAGATTGCTGCGACGGCGGTGGTGGTCGTGGTGGCGCGGCGGATGGATAAACGTCGACGCTTTTTCTCCCGACGGAGATCCAATCTCTATCTTCTTTAACGAAGCTACTGTGTCGTCTCTGTGACCGTTGCGGCGGAGCTAAGAAACTCGGATTCTCAGCTACTAAGAAACCTTCATCGTCTTCGTCTAACTCCAACGGCAAAACCTGTTCGCTTCCATCTCCGGTGACAATTTTACGAGATCTGAAACTAAACGTGACTTTCTGGATTTCATAAACCCTAGCTTTCCATTCTCCGACGTTCTCCATCTTCTCTTGCCGCCGCCAATTCGTTCTCCCGACGAGCTCTGCTTTAGTAACATCCATCCCTGGACGGTACAAACTCGACTGAGAACAGAACCCGGCTATATCGGAGTCGCTAATCGGAGCTCCGGCACTTTCGAAAGCGTCGAGAATTTTCCGATCGTCTCGATTGAGTACAAGCAAAGATCCAGGAGCAATATCTAGAGACTCATCACCATCGCCAAGGAACAAAAAGCTCTGATCGGCTCTCTGAATTTTCAAACCGTCAAATCCGGCTAAAGTAGTATCAGCGCGGAGGTTACCGTCGCGTTTCCAGATCTTGTAAGTATCGGAGGGAGCGATTTTTCCGACGAACGGAATCACGGAGCTCTCGAAGTGGAAAGAGATCTCCATGTAGAAATCTCTCATACGGCGGAGAACAGCGATCAAACGAGGTAACCTCCGCCGCCATTTACACCAAGCTAAACGGTGGTGATGCCGTAAAAGCACTTTCATAACCTCAGAATTCCGGCGACAAAACGCCTCCTGTAACGGATTCCATCCGGAAGCGTTCTGCAGCGAGATATCTCCTCCGGCTGAAGAAATCGCCCTCGCCGCGAAGAGGTCGTCGAGTCTAACCGCTAGATGGAGCGGCGTCTCGCGTGAAGGAACGTCGCGGCGGTCGAGCAAGGCGGAGATCTGATCAGCGACTCGTTCTTGACTCAGTGAGTCGGATTCTGTTCGGATCTGCTCTGGATCTCCTAGCTTCGGCAACGAGGAGAGAAGACGAGTGAGCGCGCCGTGATCTCCTAAAACGACGGCGTAGTGAACTGGACTGTGAGCGTAATCTTCAGGTCTGATTGCAGACGCTGACGAAGGCCGAGACATAACTTTTTTTTTTTCCCCGGCGAGTTTTAACAGTGAGATTGAGAATGTAAGGTGTGTGTAATTGTGATTGTGCTTCTTCTTCTTCTTCTTCTTCTTCTTCTTCTTCTTCTTCGTCGTCGTCTTGTTGTTTGTAAGTTCGTCGTCTTCGATTGAAGCTGAAACGGAATGATTTTGGAAATGGGGATGTTACAGAAGTCGAAGTTTGTGGTGTGGAATTTAATTCCTTTTTATTTTATTCATTTTATTGTTTTTATTTTAAAATTACGTTTTTAATTTTTTGGAAGGACTCTTTATTTGGGGAGGCGTGAGTAAATAAGGATATTTCTGGGCTTTTCTTGTCAGTACTCTTTTCTTTTTTCTTTTATTTTCTTCTTTGTTTTTCTTATTTGGCCTTTTTTTGTCTTTTTCACTATTGTTTGTTATTATTATTTTTTTTTAATATTTTCTGTTGGATTTTAGGTGTTTCTTTTCTGAAATTTTGTACTGTATAAAGCAATGTAAACATAATAGTATTTGATGATAAGTTGAAAAAAATATTTGAATGATAATAAAGGAAATTTAATAATTACTCTCTTAGAACAATATCATTTGAGATGTCACAGTTTATAGTCATGACTCATGGTTGACTAGTAATGATGAAATAAGAAATAAATTATTATCAGTTCCTATCATTTGGTTTTATTTATTTGACTCATAATATTTATTCACTTTTTTATTATTGATGATTTTTTAAAAATATATATATAATATTGGTTTAGAATTTAAGAAAATTGTAAATCACAAAAAAAAAATGAAAATTAAATTTAGAATCAAATTTTAGTACGTGTAAGAAAGCTTAAAAAATAGTAAATTAATTAGCAAAATAGGGAGTATATTTTATTTGAGTGGTTCACTATTTTGATAGTTACAAAGAAAGATTAAATAGCTACAGACATTCGTTATGAGATTATGAGTGTTATATACAATTAACTTTTCACCGTTTAAAATTTGGTTTACAACCAATATTTGTGTATAACATTACTTTTGTAATATAGCATACAAAAAAGTACGTCAAAATATGATTATATTTGATGATAGCCAGGTAGAAAATATTCGAAGTAATTAGACTCTTAACAAAATGATTTGAGATGTCAAAAGTTTATGGTACTCATGGGTCGACTAGTAATGATGAAACGAAATACAACAATGATCAGTTTCTATTATGGTTGTCGAAACTTTTAGCATTATTCAATTTGATTGATAAATAAATATTTATACTATACATATTACATAATAACGTTTATTAATACGACTAGTTCGACAGTTACAAAAAATTAAGAGTTATAAATATTCGTTATGAGATTTTGAGTACTTTATGCAATTAAAATTAGGGCTGGGCAAAATAACCGATAACCAAATAACCGACCGAAACCGAACCGAAAAAAACTAAACCGAACCGAACCGAAATTCTTCAAATACCCGAATGGTTAGTAAAAATCTATATCCAAACTAACCGAAACCGAACCGAACCGAACCGACAATTAAATGGTTAACCGAAATATCCGAAAACCTAGAAGATATCAAATATTATATACTTAATATTATGCAAAACTATAAAATAAACTTAAAATATAAATTATTTCTAGATTCAAAACAATTAAATATTTTAAATAATCAATATATGTAAATGTTATTATTTTGAATTTACAAAGTTAAATACTATTTTGTAAAATTGAATCAATATTTTTCCCTTTTTTGTATTTTTGTTATTGTATATTTGGTTAATTTTGGTTATATTCGGTTAGTTTTGGTTATATTTGGTTTATTTGGTTAATGTTAATATAATTTATGTTAGTTATGGTTATTTATTTAAATAACCAAACCGAAACCGAACCGAAAGAAACCGAACCGAACTAAACCGAAATTTCATAAATATCCAAATGGTTACTATATTACTATATCCAAAATAACCGAAACCGAATACAACCGAACCGAAACCGAATGGTTAACCGAATGCCCAGGCCTAATTAAAATCTTGCGAGCGGTTCACTGACTGGATTTTAAACGTCAAATTCACTACGTAACTGTTTGTTATGTTTTTAAAGCTATTAAGTATAACTGTATTAAGTTTTTAATGGTGTTACCTACTAAATATATATATACTTATAGACTACAAAATGGACACATTGTACATCTCTAGACCACTCATATATAAATGATCTAATAAAAGTGGTGTGTAAATCAGAATTTAATTTTTGCTTATAGGACACAAGGTACGATACGAAGAAGGTATACGAAAAAAAAAAAAAAAGATAAAAGAAAAGTGAGAAAAGAATCGCTTTGTCGTGACCAAATGCAAAATTATGCAACAGAATTATCTGCTAGAAAAAAACAAATTATACTTTGCTGCTCCCTCTAACCGACCAATCCGCTTCTTTATTAGTAATCTTCATTATTAAATTGTACATTATCTTTAAAACTAATGCACAGACCAAGTCTTAAACCTTAAACATTGAGTCTTCTTGATCTGATATATAGATCTTGGTTCTCTAATCTTGATGGAGAAAACTGAAACGGACTGAGTACATTGAGTTAAGTACGTATGCAACAAACCAAATAAAGGTTCTCTGAAACTTTGTTATACTCCAAGAGATTCACCATCAAGATCCTGTCTAGAACGAACAGACAAAGTTGAATTTGGTGTTTTCACAGAATACAAAAAGAGACTTGATTGGGAAACGGGTTGAGCTAAATCCAAGTTATAGGTGGAAGCTCTATGACATTAGATTCTGAATTAATTAAAAAGATGAAGGAACTTACCAGAGTTTTGGCACATCATGGTAAACTTGTAGATTACTCTTACTTGAAAAAGATCCCATATAACTAAAAACACAATTAAACCAAGAAAAGGGAAAGAGAAGTCTGATAGATTTAGCTCTTAAAAAAATTCGAGCAAACATTGCTAATCAACAACAAAAGCATTACCATATCTCGGTGTATCAAAGTCCCCAAGCAGGGAGAAATCATTAAGGCAATCTCACAAGTCCATAAACTAGTGACAAAGCTGTTATTGCTTGAGTTTTTTTTTTTGTTTATTATTTTTTTTTTGGAATGAATGTAAAATTTTATTCATCAAAAAAAAAACCTTCTCTTTACAACATGTAACGTCTTGGATGTTTAAATCTTTAATACATAGATGACAAGCTTAAATTTGATGTCAAGCATTTCTGAAAGAAGTTTGCAGCTTTTGCTACAGTTTTTTTTTTTTTGAAAATTTGTGAATTTTCATTGAAGAAATTGGATTGTAGTATCTACAATAGGGTGGTACAACAGATAAGCCTTGCCAAAAAATACACTTAAGGGCTATTAGACAACATGTGGAATAAGCGAGAATTACACATGTTTTAACCAGTCTTGCAGAAGATTTTTGAAAAGCTTCATGTTGCTTCTTGCGAGTATTGCGTCTCTAACATTTCTGTCCAATGCCTTGAACAAAACATGCGGTGGCGTTATGATGTTATTATGGAGCCTGCAGTTGCGTTCCATCCAGATGGTATAGATGACTACCTGTGCTACAAGTCTCCTAAGAGTATGGGCAGAGGTGTTAAACGGTAAGTCCAACCAACCTGAAAGTGCTTCCCAGGTATGAAATACGAAGGGTCGATATCCGAGTCTTCTTGTTGCTTGCAGCCATAGTTCCTCACTAAATTCACAGTGAAGGAAAAGGTGATCACGAGTTTCCAGGTGGTCTCCACAAATGCAGCAGGAGGTGTCAAATGCTACAGCTTTTGTGTTGTCAGAATATGAAAGAAAACTCTTAAGAAATAAACTTTTGGTGAAATGAAGAATAGATTATCCAAATTACACTGAGAGATCATACTGAAATCTAACAATAGACGAGCCAAATTACAGAACGAACTCCAACATATAGACAGAAACCGGATCAACTTGAGATTACAAAAGTTTTAAATTAAGGTTTCAGGCTATGATGAGTAATAGCAAAATCCTTGACGCTTCCTGCTATATGAAACACGACCTCCATTGAAGATAGCCATCAACTCGTCCACAAGCTCCTTGTCAACGTGCATCATCACAAACATATTTAAAAACTTTTCATCCGTACTCTTCAAAAAAACAGACCCGATTGAAGGGAGTTTGATTCCTGTGTCTCCGAGCAGTCCTTTGGACATGAGAGCTTTGATTACGTTACACCTAGGAACAGTCCTCTTCTCCAGGTTGTATCCAAGTACCGAAGGGTTTGAAACCAGAAACTTTCGTGGCCAGTTCATCTTCTTCACCAGAAACTCAACCTTCTATTCACCATCTCCGCAGATAATCCAATGCAAGGAGGAAAGTGCTTGATCAGAGATGAACAGATGAAATAACATCCTCTGAGGGACACCCAATTCTCTCAGAGCCATTACATTCCTGATTTTTATTCTCCTGACTTACTACCCTGTGGCAAAGAATGACACAACTTGGAACCCTTATCGGCTTCTATAAACTCTTTTGACGGAATCCTAGTATACGCTAATGGTTTTGCCTCCTCTCTTCCCCAAGATTTTAGCAACTTTTGAAACAATCTCAGCGAGCTCAGAGCTTGAAGCTCCTCTGGACAGCACAGCAGAAACTGGAGCTTAGGAGCAAGTGTGATTTCTCAACATCTGCTACAAGCAATAGTGGGTAATTAATTCGTAATGACATTGGAGATTTGAGAATCTGTGAACCCATAGCTTCAGAACAGAATCAGGATTGACCTTAGTCGTCAAAGCTAACTTTCTTAGAGAGATCGATTCTGCTAGTTTTGTGGTTAAACCCAATGAATCAACCCAGAGATAAAAGACTGTAAAAATCTTTCCTTTTGGACCAGCAACAGAGGAGAAGGAATTGGAAAATGCGGATACCGAAACACTAAAAAGTTACAACATTTATGTAACTTGACCAGCCTTCTACCTGCCATGGTGTATCAAAGAAAACATGAAATAACTAACCACAGTGCGTCGAAGCAATCAGACCAATCAATTCGAGATAAATCTCAAAATTTCCAAACTTACAAGTGACTGACTCGTCGTTCTGAGTGCTGGCAGAGATTGAAAGGGTCGTCGACTACTTCAACAATCCGCTGCTCTGTTCATTCAATTACGAGAGTCGCAAAAGAATCAAAAAAATTGGGGGAGAAACCAAAAAAGAAACGATTTTGAGGGTTTAGGAGTAAAGACCCTGATGGAGAGAGCGACAAGAAATGTGAATGCCATAGAACGACCGAACATGGTCCGACTAAAACAAAAACAAAAAGATTTCGTTAAAATTTATTTATTATTATTATTATTTTTTAATTCTTGTCAACTCGTTAAAAAGTTTGAAAAATCAGGAACTATTATTTTTCAGATTTTATTTCATTATATTCAATAGAGAACCAATTTGCTCCACAACCATTTTTGATAAATAGTTTTTTTTTTTTTTTTAAATTTTTGATATATAGATTTTAAAAACAATTTTTGATATATAGATTTTAATCTTTAAAAAATCAGGTTGGGGAAAGACAAATTGACTACAGTTGTTGGCGTCAGCCAAAACACACAAACCACTTTACCAAAAAACTTCATGACTAAATGGATTGGTGAACCTTTGGCTAGGTTGCCAAGGTTTGGTTGTTGTGTGACTCCCCTTAAGAATCAGTAGGCTGTGAAGGAAGGCACAAAGACTAATAAATGAGGAAGAGGACACAACAAATAACACATTAAAAAACTTAATACGTTATACTTAATAGCTTTGAAAACAAAATCAATATAAATAGTATTTGTACCAGTAATTTAAAATATATTCTTTTATTTTTCAATATTAACATCAATTAAATTTATTTCAGTAACAATAAAATTTTAGATTAATTTAACACAAATGCATACCATGATTTTTTTTTCTTCTATAGAATTTTATTAGTTATTAACATACATATATTTCGAGAATTTTTTTAATATTTACTTTTAAATAAACAGTATTTTAATATTCGTTCACTTCTTGTTCCATTTTGTTCCTCATCAATTGTTGTAAGAATAACAAATTTATTCGATGAGAAATGTAAAAGAATGGTTTGGACAAGTTACAAGATATTTCTTTGAAATAGTTAAAATTTGCATATGCCAATAGTTAATAATATGTATTTGTTTGTGCCCCATAAATTTAATTGATGTTTATATTGTAAAATAAAATAATGTATTTTAAATTACTGGTATAAATATTATTATTGTTATTGATATTGTTTTTAAAACTATGAAGTATAACGTATTGAGTTTTTAATATTTTATTGGTTTGTTACCTAAAAATATATACTTGTAGACTACAAAATCGACACATATTAATGATCTAATAAAAGTTTTGTGTAAATCATATCTTAATTTTTGCTTATAGACACAAGGTACACGATACGAAGAAGGAATACCAAAAAAAAGATAAAAGAAAAGTGAGAAAAGAATCGCTTTGTCGTGACCAAAATGCAAAATTATGCAACAGAATAAAAATTTATCTGGTGCTCGGCTGCTCCCCTCCCCTCTAAGGCTCTAACCGACCAATCCACTTCTTTGTTACTACTTACTAGTAATCTTCATTATAAAATTATATCATTATTTTCAAACTAATACACTAACCATGTCTTAAACCTTAAATATTGACTCTTCTTGATCTGATATATAGATCTTGGTTCTCTAATCTTTGGTGGAGAATTTTGAAACTTGTAGATTACTCTTACTTAAAAAGGTCCCATAAAACTAAAAACACAATTAAACCAAGAAAAGGGAAAGAGAAGTCTGATAGATTTAGCTCTTAAAAAATCGAGCAAACATTGCTAATCAATAAAAGCATTACCGTATCTTGGTGTACCGAAGTCTCCAAGCAGAAAAATCATAAAGGCAATCTCACAGGTCTATAAACTAATGACATATCAGCTTCTTGTCTGCTGTCACCTCCTACTTCATTTCACCAAAAGTTTATTACTTAAAGAGTTTTCTTGTCGATTTTTCACCAACACATGAGAACAACGTAACATCATTCAAATCCATCACATTGGTAAATATATAATTTCGATTCACATGTTCAGCTCTTGGCTACATTGCTTTTTAATATGCTTCAAACCTCAAGAGTAATATAAACGAGATACATGAATAAAAGAAAAAATACTTGAGAAGCCTTCTGATCTATAAAACACGATATCCGTTGAAGATAGCCATTAGTTCAGCCACAAGCTTCTTGTCATCATGGTTCCTCACGTACATTCTTAAGAACTCCTCATCCGTGCATAACAAGACAGCTTCCTTTAAAGGAATTTTGCTTTCTCTGTTTCCTAGCAATCCTTTTGACATGAGTGTTTTCATAACGTTACACCTTGGTACAATCCTCTTCTCCAAGCTTAATCCAAGTACTTGTGGATACAAAGCCACTGCCTTTAATGGCCATTTCATCTTCTTCACCATAAACTTATTCTTCTTCTTCACTAAAAACTTAGTCTTCTTCTTCACTGTCTCTGCAGGTATATTGAGACACTGAGGGAAGTGCTTGAATATCATGGAAAACTCATCTTTGCTGAATCCTAGGCCTTTAAATGTTTCAATGGAGTTGGCTATCTTCTGGTCTGAAGCACCGATGCAATGCGGAAACACTGAGAGGATCTCATCTTCGAGTAGTCCACACTTCTTCAGGGTTTCAAACTTCTGAGTTATCTTCTTCTCCGATAATCTCATAGAGGTTGGATACATCTTGAACATTTCCCTTACATCTCCCACATCAAATCCTAACTTTTTATAGATATTGACCTTTTCTTCTATAGCTTTGCCGCTGATTCCTTGAACAGCACGTAGAGCTTCCACAAACTCTGCAGTGGTGAGATCAAACCCCATCTCAACAACCTTCTTGAGAGATTCTTCAAATTTTCCTCTTCCACATACAAGTTTACGATCAGAGACGAGCAAAGGGAACAATAACCTCTGAGGCACGCCAAGTTTTCTCAAAACCAATAAATTTCTGATTTTATTCTCTTGCATACCTTGTGGCATAGATTGACATAACTTTTCAAACTTGGTACTCTTACCCGCTTCTATAATCTCTTTGACAAAATCATAGTATCTGCTTATAGTTTTGTCTCCTTTCATAGCCAAGATTTTAGGAACTTTTGAAACAGTCTCGGTGAGCTCAGAGCTTGAAGCTCCTCTGGACTGTAGAACCTGAAGCTTGGGAGCTAGTGATTTCTCAGCATCTAGTATAAGCAATCTTGGATAATCCCTAATGATGCTAGAGATCTGAGGATCTGTGAAGCCATGACTTCTAAAAAGATTCAGAACAGAATCAGGATTTCTCCTCTCCTCGAAGCTAACTTTCCTTGAGATCGATTCAGCCAGGTTTGCGGTTAAACCCAGTGAATCAATGAGATAAGAGACTGTAAAAATCTGACCTTTTCGACCATTTTTAGAACTAGTAGAAGAGAAGGACTTAGAAAAAAAAAGGTATGGAACATTTTGCACTGAGACTCTCAAATTGTGTAACTTAAGAGACCTTCTTCCATGTTGGAGTATAAGAGAAGACATAAACAATGCAGCAAATATTGACCACTATTCAAGAAACAGCTTCTCTCTTCATCCACTTACGAAATCCAAAATGAGGGTTTAGGGTTTATGATGACTCATTAAAATAAAACATTCATAAAATAAATAAAAAATCAAAATGTTTGGGGTATGGAATCACGTCGTATTATTATATATGGAAAGTAAGCTTTAGGGTATATTCCTTAACGGTCTATACAAATCAAAATCAATAAACGAAACATATATATTACACCATTTCTGTAACTTAATCAAGTAGTAATCTATAGGTAGGGCAGGCTGGCAGCGATCCTACTACATTCACATTCTGGTTCACAAAAGCTAGTTTCAAAACACAAAAACGAAAAAAGAGTAACAGTTATTATGAACCAGACCAACGTAGTGTTGGGCTGTGGTAAATCTCCCAGGTGGAGGTGCTGAGTTTGATGTTTCTACAAACCAAGTTATGTGAGACTAGTTAAGCTAGGTTACTAACTAATGTTAGACTATACAATATCTAGATTGAATCATGCCTAAAATGGGGTGGTTAATTAATCTAGTACTTTGCATGTGAAAGTGTGTAATAGTAAAGCAAGTGTGTACTATGTATGTGAGATCATCAATGTACCGTCTAGAACGATACTCATATACCGTTTTTCTTGTTCCTCACATGATGTTGAAGTGAAGCCACGAGGAGAGCTTCTGGTTCCTGACAATCCTCCAAGATACAGAGTGGCTATATATGGGGTAAGTTTTATGCCAACAGAAACATTTTTTTCGAAAACTCGAGGTCCAAAACTTTCAAATCGATGACTTCAATGTTGTAATTTTTCTATAAAGCTATCATACTAATTAATGGATATGATAGCTTGTAGATTACTCTTACTTAAAAAGAACCCATATAACTAAAATCACAATTAAAAAGAAAAGGGAAAGAGAAGTCTTAAAGTTTGTCAACATAGATCGTAGCCGTCAAGGAGTGCACAAACCTGTCGGCTTCACATCAAGAAGTTGTTACTCTTGAGCTTGTTGATGTTTGTCATATTGACGGAGGTGAGATTCTGAGAGTTCGAGACAGCAATGATTTCGCTGGAGGTGGACGACATGATTAGGCAGGATGGCGGCTAAAAGATTTTAGGTATTGAGGCTCTGATACCATATAGAATAGGAGGTTGAATGATTCTATTATATAGTAGGGTTACATTTTATATATAGTGTTTACAAGAGATAATTATTTACTATGTTATCCTTTCCATATATATCTTATACTTCATAGTCGAGGGTGAAGGATCATCCATGCTTAAGGGAGAATTCACAGCAACTAAAAGAGTAAAGATAACAAGACAGGTGATGATTAGTGGTTATTTCATCATGACAACTTTGGCTAACATTCTTTTGTATAATCCTCGTACCAATCAACATATGACCTCCCCCCATTTACCAAGCAAAAACACGGAAGACTATGTCGGCCATTACAAAGATAGGTTTATGATTCTTTCCCTAGCGATAAGTGATGATGTCAATTGCAGTGTTGACCAGGTATATGCATTCTCATTCAGTAGCGAGAGTACCTGAAAACAGATTAACACCACCATGAAGACCAGAAAACCAAATAAACACTGCATCTTGATAGAGAATCAGATTTATTTCTTGGCGAATGTGGATAAGGAAACATTGCGTGTAGAAGGATCATATCAAGACATTGTGTCTTTTGAATTGATCTATCAAGAGATAAAGTTGCTTGTTTGGTGATGGAGTTTGAAATAAAAAAAATTGTGTTGTTTGAACATGCTTATAAAAATTTGCATCTGTATAAAACTCATATATATTTTGACAAATCTTGATAAGGAAACAGTGGGTGTAGATTAATCTTACAAAGATGTGGTTGTTTCTTTCGAATTGATCAATTTCAAGATCATTTTTTTTGCTTCCAACAGATATAATAACTTTGCCTCACAAATAAAATATAGTAGCATTAATTAGACTTTAATTAATAACCATAATACAGGATGAATATGCTATTCATCATTATTCTTCAAAATTTTAACTATTTCAAAGTAATATCTTGTGACTTGTCCACACCATTCTTTTACATTCCTCATTAAATAGGGAATAATGAAATATATTTATTCCTGTACAACATCTGATGAGGAATGGAACAAAAAGTGAACAAATATTAAAATATCATTCTTATTTTTTAGTAAATATTAAATAGTTTCTCTTAATAATATATGTATGTTAGTATCTAATAATATTCAAATCTTTATATAACCTCATGCATTTTATGTTAAATTAATCTTTAATTTTTCTTTGAAAATTGAATTAATGAAATAAATTTAATTTATGTTTATATTGAAAATAAAAGAATATATTTTAAATTACTCCTATAAATAGTATTTTTAATTAATATTAATATTTACATATTTAACATGATATATATATATATATATATATTTAATTCAAAATTCCTAGTTTAGAACTAAATGTAAAACTAATTAATTGTTAATACATTTTTTAAGATATTGTTAGTTACCATTCTTCTTATCTTATCCTAACTTTTTATTTTTCATTTTCAATTTTTTTTTTTTTTTTGGTTCCATTCCTCATCATTTATTTTTTCTTTTTGTTAAAGTCCTCATCATTTAATTTCTTCACTTTCTTTTTGGTCCTTACTTAAATCACAATCGAAAGCTAAGTTTTTTGGTTTTAAGATATTCATTCATATAGCTAATAAATGAAATATTAATGTTAGTAGTTTTCATGGACTTGTTTATATTGTGTCTTGACTCCGAATAAATATGTGTGTGTTCTTTGTTTTTAAATGAGAAATGGCTTATGATGGGGATGAGCTCGATGATGCAAAGCAAAGTGAAGGGAAGAGAAAAATAAAATCAACAAATATGTAGCTTGGATACAGACGTCTGCTACTTGGCTGCATTGTTGTTTCTAGGCTATCAGAAAAGAGACTCAACCTTACAATTTAGGTTAATTTTTATTTTTTCCAAATCAGATTGCTTTTGAAGTCAAAAATCAAGGTTTCAGAAATATTCATAATAAAAGCAAAATCCTTGACAAGCCTTCTGATCTATGAAAGACGATCTCCGGTGAAAATAGCCATCAACTCATGCACAAGCTCCTTGTCATCATGGTTACGCACATACTTGTTTAAGAACTCTTCATTGGTACATACCAAAACAGACGACATTAGAGGGAGTTCACTTTCGAGGAATCCTTTTGACATGAGAGCTTTAATTACGTTACACCTTGGGACAATCCTCTTCTCCATGCTGTATCCAAACATCGCAGGGGTTGTAATCACAGACTTTAGAGGCCAATTCATCTTCTTCACCACAAACTCAGTCTTCTTTGTCACAGTCTCTGCAGATAAAATAAGACATTGAGGAAAGCGCTTGGCTAGTATAACAAACTCATCTCTGCTGAATCCGAGGCAAAGAAATGTGTCAATGGAGTTCAATATCTTCTTCTCTGAAGCACCAACGCATTGCGGAAACTTCTTCATCAGTGAAAGGACCTCGTCTTCGACTAGTCCACACTTCTTCAGGGTCTCAATGCTCCGAACTATCTTCTTCTCCGAGTGATTCAGAAAGCTAGGACACTTCTTGAACATTTCCCATACATCTCCCTCAGAAAAGCCTAACCCTTTACAGAAGTTGACTTTTTCGTCTATTCTTTTGTCGCTGTATCTGTAAACAACCGTAAGAGCTTTGACAAACTTTGGGGAGGTTGGAACAAAACCCATCTCAACAACCTTCTTGAGTGATTCTTCAAAATTTTCTTTTCCACAAACAGGTTGGGCATCAGAGATGAGCAATGAGAATAGAAACCTCTGAGGCACGCCCACCTCTCTCAGAACCAAAACATTTCTGAGTTTATTCCCTTGCCTACTACCCACTGGCAAAGACTGACATAACTTTGCATAATTGGAACTCTTATCCGCTTCTATAATCTCTTTGATGAAACCATAGTATCTGCTTATAGTTTTGGCAACTTTCTTTCCCAAGATTTCAGGAACTGTAGAAACAATCTCAGTGAACTCAGAGCTCGAAGCTCCTCTTGACTGCAAAAACTGAAGCTTTGGAGAAAGTGTTTTCTCAGCATCTAATACAAGCAATGTTGGATAATCCGTAACGATGCTTGAGATCTGAGAATCAGTGAACCCATGACTTCTAAAAAGACTCAGAACTGAATCAGCATTGCCCTTGTCCTCGAAACTGACTCTCCTTGAGATCGATTCAGCTGTTTTTCTAGTAAAACCCAATGAATCAACGAGGTAAGAGGCTGTAAAGTTCTTACCTTTACGACCATCTCTAAGGCTCGCATTAGCAGCAGTAGCAACAGAGGAGAAGGAACTGGAAAAAGAAGATGCCTTTTGCACTGAAAAACTCAAATGACACCATTTCTGCAACTTTTTGCCATGGAGTATCAGAGAATACATGATGACCAAAGACGAATTCAAAAATTACCTAAAGACGCAGAAGAGCAGGAAGAACAGAACCCAACAAATCCCAATAGTTTAGAAGCGATTTCTACCCAACGATCAGTTTCAAATCGAGAAGACGAGCCGCGTGGATAGTGAAGTGAAGGTAGAGCGATTCACTCATCGATCAGTTGCAGATAAAAAAAAGAAAAAAGCAGAGATTTTTAGGGTTGAGGCAAAACCCCTCTTTTAATTTTGATTTTGAAATTGTTGTCGAATACAACCCGAAAATAATACGGTTCGGTTCGGTTATAGACAAATTCGATTATTGTTGCCTAAGTTGAACCAAAATTCTTTAGAACACTTATACTTTAGAAACTCGAATAAAGTTGGTTAAATTGGATAAATTTGGTTAGTTCGATTAAAGGATAAATTGGATAAATCGGTTCGGATCCAGAGACATTTGTCTCTCTCTCAGAAAACACAAAGTCCATCAGGCGTCAAGCTAGCATTCAGTGGAACCTTGACTTTAAAAAAGGAAAGAGGTGTAACCTGTTACAAGGCAGTCTTTAGAATGTAACCAGCTGTTATGAGTTTATTGCCAACTGATAACTCACCTGAGGTGTTCACATACGAGCTGCCTTTTGTGGCTTCCATTTTCTGATGATTCATATAGTGACTGAAACGACTGAACAGGGCATCAGAAACAAATTTTACTCAAGTTGTGTTGCAGGAGGACTGAGAAATAAACTCCGAGTGTATGCACTAGCCTTTTAAACACACGAGAGTGTCTTCCTCTGACCAGCAAAAACTCCTCGAAACGTCATACTATGATCAGTCGTCGAGAGCCACTAGGTCCATCAGCAAAATTCAGTGAATAAATGCATATTCAAAAGCATTGTTAACAAAAAGAAACACACACTGGCGAAACATGATATGTGATTTCAAAAATTACACTCAAGATATATCAAGAAAGGACGATAAGTTCATCAAACAGAATATAAGAAACAGTACAAATATTCACACATACCTCCCAGATGAACAAGGTCACTTAAAATTCAGAACAGAAATGATTTAGAAAAACAAAATTAGCATATATATCATTTGGATTCACATGTCCCCATCAGCTATGGCTGCATTGTTGTTTCTAGACTACTAACCTGAGAGTTATCGGAGAAGGAATTCAAAACTTACAATTCTAAAATAAATAACCTGAGAGATTCTTCAAAATTTTCTTTTCCACAGACAGTGCTGCTACTACAGATGAGCAAGGGGAGTAAGAACCACTGAAGCACGCCCGGTTCTCTCAGAACAGATAAATTTCTGACTTTATTGCATACAGAAGGAAACATGTTGGATCCGGGTAAGATTGAGATAGTGAAAGCCTAAATGGTTTCAGGTACTCAAAAAGCAAAAGCTTTTCCTCTGCTTCACTGATAAATCAAAAACTAACAGAAAGAACAACAATCTCTAACGTTGCTCATTGTTCTACTTGTAGAGGTGGTCATTGAGTGAAACTCGATTCCTGGTGAAGATAGCGATTAACGCAGGCACGAGCTGCTTGTCATTATGTATCATCACATACTTGTTTAAGAAAGCTTGATCAGTAGTCATCAACACTGAATACATTGCAGGCAGTTCAGTTCTGATAAACCCTTTGGACATAAGAGCTTTAATTACATTACACCTTGGTACAATCCTCTTCTCCATGCTTAATCCAAGTACATGTGGGTATGAAACCACAACCTTTAGTGGCCATTTCATATTCTTCACCAGAAACTCAGTCTTGTTCTTCACCGACTGTGCAGAACATCCAATGCACTGAGGAAAAAGCTTGACCATCAACGTAAACTCATCTGTGGTGAATCCTAGGTCTAGAAATGTATCAATAGAGTTCCCTATCTTCTTCTCCGAGAATCCAAGAAACATTGGATACTTCTTGAATATTACCCATACATCTCCCATAGAAAGGCCTAACCTTTTATAGTCATTTACTTTTTCTTTTATCCTTTGGTCACTGAATCCTTTAATAATGCCCAGAGCATCGATGAATTTTGAGGTGGTCGGTTTAAAACCCATGTCAACAACTTTCTTGGGGGACTCTTCAAATCTTTCTTTTCCACAGACAAGTCCATAATCAGAGATGAGCACTGAGAATAACAACTTGTGAGGCATGCCCAAGTCTCTCAAAACCGATAAAATTTCTGATCTTATTCTCCTGCTTACTACCCTTGAGCAAATAAAGAGATGACTTTTCCAACTTGGGAATCGTTTCCGCTTGTACAATGTCTTTGACGAACTCATAGTATATACTGATAGCTTTTGCTTCTTTCACTGCCAAGATTTTAGGAACAGTAGAAACAATCTGAGTGAGCTCAGAGCTTGAAGCTCCTCCTCTGGACTGCAAAAACTGAAGCTTGGGACCAAGTGACTTCTCAGCATCTAGTACAAGCAATGTTGGATAACCCGTAACGATGCTGGAGATCTGAGAATCTGTGAACCCATAGCTTCTCAAAAGACTCAGAACAGAATCAGGATCCCCCTTGTTCTCGAAACTGACTTTCCTAGAAATCGATTCAGCGAGCTTTTTAGATAAACCAAGTGAAGTAACGAGGTAAGAGACTGTAAAGTTCTTTCCTTTACGACCATCTCGTGAACTCACATCGTTAGCAATAGCAGAGGAGGAGAAGTAATTTGAAAAAGAAGATCCTTTTCCAAAACGATTCACTGAAACCCTCAAATTATGCCATTTCTGCAACTGGACCAACCCTTTTCCATGGAGAATCAGAAAATACATTACAAAGACAATGCAAAATTGAAAATCTCCACCCCAATTTTGTTAGCCTTGAAGCTTTTCGCTTTGCTGTTCCGGCGTTTCCTCTGTGTGAACTGCTTGCCGAATCCAAGTTATGGAGCTGAACTGCGTGTCGGCAAAATAGAAGCGCATGTTCAATCAAACCAAACCGGATGATATTGAGTATTGACCATCCGGTTTAGTCGACTCTTTCGATTTGTTGCTAACTTCGTCGACCTTTGTTTGGAGAAAATGTCCAAAAGTTTCTTTTTACGTCATTTATGCTTCACGCAAACAAATTATATACAATCGTTCAAAGCTATCTTTTTTTCTTTTTCTAGACGAAATTGAGTTAAGGTTTCTAAACTAGATTCAATCCTACATGTAGTAGTTGAGTGACTGGTTACTTTTAGATCCACCTTCCCCGTATAGTTCATTCCATTGTTGAAGCGCTGTCATGTTCGCAGACACTGATGAGACGCTCACACTCACCTGATTCAACACCATCGATAACAGTTACATTTCTCTGAAAGCCAGAGACAGATATGAAAGAAAGAAAGAAAGAAAGAAAGAAAGAAAAAATCACAAGTAAAAAAGTCATACGAGGTCAACTGCGTATTTGAAATCCTCCATGTTCAAAGCTCGGATATCAGGACTTCCACTTCGAGCTGGAGGAACTCTGCCTTCGGCCAGAGCAGAATCTCGCTCCTACCGCCAAATCCCATCATTAAGCATATTTTTACTATATAGAGAAATTTTGGGCAACATAAATTTAGTCTTTGTTCAACACAAAGACGACTTACAGTTTTTTCCATCTCCAATATCTCCATGATTGGACGGTGGGCAGCAGTAACACATAGATTCTGCACGCACCAAAAGAGCATGTAACATGGAAATACATGAGCATTACTTTGCATTTCTTATCATTTTGACAGACCATAACAAAGCTAAAGGAGTTACCTTAAGATCGCTTCCAGAATATCCATCAGTCATACTAGCAACTCCATCAATATCCAAATCAGGGGACAAGACTTCTTTTGCGAGAATAACCTTTAATATCTTTGCTCTATCCAGAGCATCTGGTAGTCCCACCATCAACCTGCACAAAAAGTCAATACCATAAACTTTTCACGACATGTCAATTTGACAGAAAGCTTAGTCCCTCAAGGAAGCTATTTATATATTACCTACGAGGCAACCTTCTAATGACAGCCTCATCAAGGTCAAAAGGTCTGTTTGTGGCTGCAAGAACCAGAACACGTTCCGTTTCGTTTGTCGTCAGACCGTCCCAATGTATCATGAACTCCCCCGGGTTTTGGCTTCGGCCTATCATGCTGTCCAGCTACAAGATAGTAAAATATTGGAACTCTGTCAGTGTCAGTAATCTGATTACAAGCAAAACCCGTCCAGGCATTGACCATGAGAAATTACCTCGTCGAAAAAGATAATGCTAGGGGAAATTCTACTAGCCATCGCGAAGACAGCTTTGACATAACTCACACCCTTACCAAACCACTGCAATATTGAGAAGAACACAAGTTTGAACAAGAGATTCTGTGTATAAATTGGTACAATTTGGTAGAGTCCAACTTTTGAAGGATATTCTGTTACCCTTGACATTGAGATGTTAATGAAGTTAGCACCAGCTTCCGTTGCCACTGCCTTTGCAAGCATGGTCTTTCCAGTTCCAGGAGGTCCAAATAAGAAAACTCCTCTACAAGGCTGAACACAGAGAAGTACAGAAGCAGACTGATTAGGACTCCACCAATGCATAACTTTAACAACTAAATTATAGAAAATTTCTTTTTTTAGGAAAGCCAAATTATCAGCTAGGACATAGTAAAAAGCCTATGCCCATGTATACTGGCACACACAAATCAAAAGGTCCACAAAACTTATGAACATGTATACTGGCACACACAAATCAAAAGGTGATCCCTTCATAGATCTGTGATTAATTCAAGGCAGGACATAGTAAAACATTATTGGATTTACTAAAACCTAATGCGGATAAGATAACCACCTTTGTTAATTGCCCCTTGCGGAAAAGTTTAGGCCGTTGTAAAGGAAGCATAACCAATTTCTTTAAAGTGTCTTTGACATTCTCAAGTGCCCCAATGTCATCAAATGTAACACCAATGTCCCTGGGAGAAATAACATCACTAAAAAGCCTCTTTACAAACTCATTTTCTGTCATAATGTCCTGAAAGCAACACAAGAAAGTAACAGTGAAAATATGTAAACACCAATTCAATTTCCAAGAAGATTTGCTAACCTCGAGAGACTTCTGCGGGTTGTTAGATTCATTTAGAAGATCCTGTAAGAGTTCTATTCCAAACTTTAAGCTGCAAGGATCCAAAATTCATACTCAATACTGAAACAGAATACTGAAACAGATAAGTAATGTACAGGGACAAGCTGCCAATTACCTATCAAGAGACAAAGTAACTCTAACATCTGGATCAGCATCAGGATTACGCTTTATATGGTCACTAAGAGCCCATCCAATGATCTTTTCTGCACCTGATGCAGATATCCAAAGTCAACTTTTTCGAAAAGCATTCCATTGTCAACTCTGGTCATCATGCCGAACAAAGGGAGAGCCATACTGTCTCTTTGAAGTGTAAGATCCTTTATGCACAGCGTCTCAATGCCTTCACACTCTATACCAAATCGTCCCAACACCTAAATCGAGATGCAATTATAAAGTCGTATTAAAGCTTCTGTAATGCCCCTGTTTTAAAACAGGAAATGGAATTGTGCCATGTGAAAAGCAGATAATCTTGTATTGTACACCAGAGAAAAAGTAACATATTCTAGAAAGTATACTATCAACGATTTATTTTCGAGTGAGTTGAGATTCAAGCAATCAAGTTTTGAAAATAGAGGAATGATAAGAGTTATAGACTTTAATGATGGTTTTGCCTCCACAATCACGTCTAACAGCCAAAATGCCACAGATGTAATTTAGCTTTAATTTTTTGAAGCTAAGTATGCAAATAAGGAATGTAACTAAGAAAATCAAAGATTTCTCACTGAGATTGAAAATTTGAAATCCTTGATTTTCAATCTGACTCATCATATTTAAAACTTATTCCGTGTCTAAAAATGCTGCCATGATCTTTTTTTCTAATTACACACTACATCCAAGAATACAGCAAAAAGTATACCGATACCATATATTCAGATTTCAGATGAAAGACATACCATGCGCAATTGACTGGAATTTGCCTTTATTTTCAAAGCCTCAGCATCACGATCCAACTGACACTTCCAGGTTGTAAGAAGATCCTCATCCTGGTAATAATTAGCTCCATCATGTTTAAGATTTTTTGAATGCTTACGTCTACAAGAATAGAGTAACAGACCTGTGGCATGTAAATAGTAACTTTATTTTCAAAGAGATTCGTTAGAAGTTTCGTTGCCGTTGGGACTTCCTTTTCTTGCTCATGTTGTCGTCCAATATCCTGAGAATATTAAGCAAAAGTAACATTAGTCCCACTCTAGAAGAAACGGGATACCCTCCGTATCAAATATGTTAAAGGCTTGATTCAACATGCAGAACTGAAAACCGGCTAGAAAACAGAACTGATAACAGTCTAAACTCGCAGTTACAACAGGAGCACATTACGTTTTCCCACTGCACTAGACACCAGAATAAATTACGCAGTATAGTCAAAAGGTTAAATATTAGAAGTCTACTTCAACCACTAAAACACTGAAACACGGAAATGCAGAATGCTCTAAAAAAAAAATGTAGCAATGATAACTTTTTACGAAATGAGCTCAAGGCATGCAACTGAAGAAAAAGCATCTCATAGTAACTACCTTCTCCTTGCGATTATCAGAGTGCGTCTGTGAATCGATCACAATTACGTTATCTGGGATATCTTCAAGTTTGCTTTTGAATGCAGAGCAAAAATCGGAATTTCCAACAACAAATTTCTCAGCATCTTACAAAAATAGAATGACCGGACAAGTTCCGCTCTCATCATGGACAACCTGGAAACAGACGAAGATATAAGCATATAGAAAGTATTAGACGAAGAAAAAAATCATTACTTTGCAACTGAAAAGTACCTCAAACAATTTGTCAACAAGTAATTCATCTAGATCCTCGGAACCCGAGCTCTCGAACTGAAGATTAGTAGCTATTAAAAAGACAGATGAAACAGTGTGTGAGACAAGAGCTGCTGAGGACCAGTAACCAGTGCACTACTGAACATGACGTAGACGTACCACTGCAGAAGTACCCATGTCCCATTTCACACAGGTCACCAAGAGTAACTCCATCGTACTGGATTCTCAAATCTAACACCCACTTTAGCTTTAGGATTCTCATCAAATACTAAAATTACTTTCCCTCTAATCCCAGAAGGTGGTCCCCTGAATAATATCAAGTAAAGTGAATATAAATTTGTAAAAAGATCTACAAATTTAGATAAAACTATAAGATAGGAAATAGATTTTGCGAAAGATATATACTTCTTGGATGTAAATAGAAGTAATTCATCATAAATTATTTACATTTTCTAATAAATGAAGATACTTTCTTCGTAAGACCCAAAAAATATAATATTCATACTATATAGAAGCAGCTGCCTCAATCAGAACTATCAGAAGAAGCAAACCTTGAGGTAGGTAGCCCCCGACACCGACTCATTGCTGAAGAATCTTACCCTGTCACCTGCAAGTGTTTTTTCACAATGAAGTATCAGAAACCCAGAAATCTAAGTATACTGAAGAACATTATTTTGTTGCAAACAATATAAAGGGGCATGCCTTTCTTCAAAGTATAATAAAGGGGCATGCCTTTCTTCAAAGTATAATTCACTGGATTTCCAAATGAACAAGGTAAAGTCTTAGGCTTTGAGTCTGGACCAGAAGAAGCAGCAGGAGAAGGGCTAGATGAATCTCCATCACCTGTTGACAAAGCCAATTTCTTCCCTCCATCAATGAGCTCTAAACTCTGCCTGGGAAGCTTACATGACTTTTTAGAAGCAGGTCCATCCATCAGTGACTTAAATTCCTCAGCAGTCATAGCCTGCAGGAGATTGCAGAGCAGATGCACCAGGAATTACTCGTAGTTAGGAAAACAGACAAATAAGTGTAAATGCAAAAACTTTCCTCTAATAAACTAACAAGCATATCATCATACATATCTCTAATCAACAATAAATATTTCACAATATCTTACCCCCAAAATTGGATGGCTGTCAAATATTAGCAATTTCGCCTTGAAGTGATTGGCAAGTGCTTTAACCAATATCTCTTGGTATATTTCAGACCCTGAAACAATTCCAACCAAAAAGAGAAAATGATATTGCCGCCTAAAAGAAGTACAGGAACCACATAAGCAAGATACACCACAAACCTGCAGGACCAGAAAGCAATATCCTTGGGTTCAAAGTGGTGAAGTCGGAGGCATATTGGGCATATCCTTTATTCTTCTTTTTGAGATGTATATGTGAAACAGCTAGTAAAGCATTCTTTGTACTCTCACTGTGATAATAAAGCAGAAAGACCTTAGTCAGCATTCACCAAACATAGAACAGTACCCATGCAAAGCCCAAAATACCAAAGACAAGAAAAAAAAATGATTTGTGTGAAAGACTCCGAAGGGAAGGACAGGGCGCTCATATTTTCTAACTTTAATACTTCAGGAAGGGAATTCAAAGTTATGACAATTCAAAGTTCATAGAAAGAAATGCACATATCTTAAATCTGTAAAAATACCTCAAATAATAAGGAAATTCATCCAGTGAAAATTCCAATCTTTCGCAGTCTACAATACCAGCTTGAATATATTTCTTGAATCTTGCAGCTAGTTGTGAAGCCCTAGTCACCTCGTTTCTCTCCTCTAATATCTGATACCAGCTAGTTGTTAATATAATGCTAATTATTGTTGATGACGCCAGGGTCCAAGGGAGTAATTACCTCCATTTTGGAATCTTGGTTATGGCCGTCTGCAGCTTTATTACTTTGATTGTTATCAGCCATGCCGTCAAATTCAAGCTTTGCGCCTTCTTGGACCCCACAAGTACCCAGAGTGAAGCACGATCTAAAAATGTAAAAGTTTGGATTCTGAAAAATTCACAAGTAAGCTCCTCAATTTTTCAGGCAGAATAAAAAAGCATCAAACATATTGAATCCATAGAGAGAGAGAGAGAGAGAGAGAGGTTAAAATCAAACTTGTGCGGACTGTGATAGCAATCGACACCACGGGGTCTTAAAGACACAATCTTGATATGTCCATCCGTCAAAAGAAGCATACGGCGTCGGTGCTGAGTCTAGTTATAAGAGATAAACAAAATCCAAAACAATCAAACAAATCAAAGATGAATTGAAAATTTCAATTTCAAAGATTGAGTGAAGACGGACGGACCGTGGCGTGGTTTCGCCGCCTCAATCGTGGCGTCTCCCGCGGTTGATGTTGAGGTTTCTTCATCTTCCAACTGAAACGAAGAATAATATCCCCAAAATTCGCCCAAATTCTCAAAACCAGAACGGAAGAAGTTAAAGGTCTCCGGATCAGAAAACCTTTGGGCGTTTGGATGAAAGAGATTCATCGTCGGAAGAAGCTGTATCGCTGTTACCGGAGATAGGTTCACTCCGCCGCGGTTCTACATCTTTCGATTGTAGCAGTTGCGGCGATTCTTTGAGAATCAATGCGACAGAGATGAATTGTTGTGAATTGTGAGAAGAGTATTATTTTATTGGACTTTGTGAGTGATGCAGAACCGAGCGTGTGAGTTTCTCACGTGTGAAAATGGCAACGTGTAAGGATGGCGAATCGACACTTGGCATTATTGGATTGGAGGATCAAAAATGGCCGTTAGAAGCTTTATGAGCAAGTCTTGGCTCATTTTTTCTGACAAATATATATATATTCACTAATTTAAAGCAACGCAAGGACAATGATATTTCTCTCTTAGTTCGTCAAAGCTTTGATGATTACGTTGAAGTATTCCCATGAATTCACCAGCTTCTGCAGAAACGATGTAGCCTCCAGGTTGAAAGATAGTAAAACAGCAGCAACTAGAACCACACAACAGCAATGACTACTGTACCTTTGAGGCAGCCACTTCCACGGGAGAGTCTTTCCGAGATCACTTTGCAGGACTTGTAAGCTTCTTTGTAAAGAGAACCATTGGCTTCTCCTCCTTCGGTGATGGCTTTTTCCTTCTGATAAGCATCATTCACAGGTAGGTTAGGTCAGAGATGAAATTACAAACTGAGTGGAGTGTGAAATAATTAAGTTATCTTACAAGAGTACCATCGGCATGAAGCTCAACATAGTTCTACTGAGAGTGAGTTTATCACTCGGAGATGATGATAGTTTGAGGTAATGATCCTTCCATTCGCCTACAAGCCTTTTAAGAAGAGCACCACTAGCTTCTTTATTCGTATAATAAAGCCTTTCCCAGAGCTTGCAGCAATCTACATTTTCCGTCAAAGACCAGATAGCGATTGTTGTAGCTTCCTTGGCTAAAGGAGGGTTTCCTGTAAATAACAACGGTATACACTAGTTGGAGAGGAGAGAGAGAGAACAAGAAGAAAAACTCAAGGTGTACCATTAGTTACGAATACCTTCTTCCCCAGCTAATTTCAAAGAAAGAGTGAACATTTGTTCAGTGACTTGTTTCATTAATTTGCTTCCTCGTATACCGGCAAGAGCCACATCCTTCAACAAGGGATAAATTGCTTCAAACCTCTCTGTAGCCTGTGTATATATAGATCACATGCTTAGTGATCAGAATCGACAAAACGCATCAAGGTTTTGTACATAATAAAAAACTGATTACCTTTACTCTTGCGGAAGAAACAGGGAAAGTAAGCCTTAGCAAGATCTCAAATGAAGGAGGTGGAATCACCCGTGGTGATCTCTCTGCAACAGATCCATTTACAAGTATAGCCCGAGCTTTTGGATTCGACAAAATTCTGACAAGATCAGATCATTGTTACATATATTGTATATAGGCAAAAGGAGAATGATCACTAAGGAAACTCACTTCTTAACCAACTGCATGATGAGATCTGTTGACTGAGGAGAGTAGGTACCGACTAGTGGTAACAAGTTACGCACCCATGAAAACAAGCCTACAGCTAAATCATATCGGGAGGCCTGTCCACATTTTTACAGTTGAATAAATATAAAAATATATAGATGACAAAAAAAAAAACACAAATCACATAAAAGGGGGAACGAACGAACCTGAGCCATCATCCAAACTATAAAGGGAAGCTTGTCCTGTCCCCGATACTTACGCCTATCCCTCATAGCCGGCAATACAATAGCCAAAGCTTTAGGCTTCTTACGCAATACCATTGCTAATGCAACAAATATTGCTACCTTTTTAAGTTGTTAAAAACACAGTATAATGGAGAGTTATAATTAATTCAAGCATTAGACATATATATATATAGGTGAAAAAGGAAGAAATTTTCGATAGTTTTGCCAACCTTAGATTTGGATTTAGGAGGAGGTTGTTGTTGCGCAGCATCAATCTCCCCACCAGCGCCTTTGGGATGATCTGCTTGTTGTTGTTTGGCTTCTTCCAAACAAGTGAGAATATGATTAGACGCCCACATTACAAAGGCAGCGAGTGTCGTAATACAGACTTGTTTGATCCAATCCGCTGATGTTTTGTAGACAGGACGAGGAACCTGAGATAATGGAACCTGTTTTACATATTTTAAACAAAAAAATCAGCTTCTTCATCACGACGATTTCAAAAAAAAAAAAAAAAAAAAAAAAGAGAGGTCCTCCTCCTCACATGGATGAGATGGATCAGCTTGGGGAAAGTAGAGTCGTTGAACATGTTGGCCCATGGAAATTGCACATCGGAAAGTGTTATCCCAAGGTACTCGACAAATTTCAGTAGCTGTTCCTCCGGTTCAAACCAATGCAATTTCTACTAAACAAGTAACAGACAAACAGGTTTAGTTTGATATTTTTGTCGATCGATTTAGAGATCAGAAAACAAAACGTTCACATGGCTTAAATTTACCGATAAATCGACAAGGTTAGCCGCAAGATCTGAAGGATCGATCTTTGCGACAGCTTCGGGAAAAGACACTTTCGGCTTCCTCTCCTCCTCCATCTTCTTGTTCGCTTGTTTCACAGATTCGATCGGATCCATAAGCTTTTCTTAAGTTCTAAGTCTTCTTACTAGAGAATTGATGCAGAGAGGATTGAAGATTATATATATATATCTCAAACTACGAAATTGCCTAAATCTCAAAAGAAGCAGAAGAGAAGGAAGAACACAGTAGTAATTGGGGATGGATGGGGAGATAGATAACAACAACAAAAAAAAAAAACGAGATTTTTAGGGTTTTTAGGCCCTTTAAGGCGCAATATCCTAATTTCGAAATTGAATTGTGCTAAACATTTGTAAACTGGTTCTATTTACAAACCGGTCTTCGTTTATTCCAATCCAATTGAACCGGCCTCACATTTTGTAAAAAGAGAGGGTTATGAAACGTAACGTTTCTGAAACCTCTTATTAAAATTCGGTCTGAAGGACTGAGTTGGAAGGGTTGTTCCCATGAGCTTTATGCAGGACAACAAGGTTAGAGTTTCTCGTTCTAGGAAAAGACAGCGGCCAACAAGTAGAATAGCAAGCAGCTGCAACAGTAGTTGAGGCATGAACTCCCAACTTCCCCAGACCAACTTACATGAGTTCACTTTTGATCAATCCTTTTGGGCATAAGAGCTTTGATAACATTACAGCTTGGTACATTTCTCTTCTTCATGTGGGTTCTAAGTACCACTGGACTTGAAACCAGAGTCTGAAAAAGAAAAAGGAAAAAAGAATTGGTTGGAAGATCATACTAGCGGCATGAGACAAGAAATTAGAAGAAAAAAAAAGGAGATTTATTATTTCAAAAGATTAGAATCAAAATACATACTAAATAAATCAAAACACTGAAGAAAACAAAAGATTCTACTGGAGATCAGGTCTCTATTGATTGACAAGTCTACATTTTTATTCGCTCGTGAAACTCTAAAATTGGCCACAAAAGGTCAAGATTTGGTTACTTATCACCGAACCCTAAGTTGTGATGGTTGCACCAACAGTCCCAAGCTCATTTAGCATATATCCTTTGGTCTTAATTTATGGCTGTGAATGCCAATGCGCTTGGTATTGTTGGTGAACAACCACAACTTTTGACTCATTGTTTCCATTGAGAGTGAGAATAACCTCTATGTATGTCTTATGAACATTTATATAGGGATTTCTTAAATATAAAATTTTTATTAGAATAATAATAAATAGAAACAGAAGTAAAGAAGACAAAATAAAATAAAAAGTTTTTTTGAAACGAAACGTAATGTTTTTGTCTTCTTGTCTAATAAAGCATTTATATTGGTATTTCTAAAGTCGAAATTCTTAATTAAATAAATAATAAATGAAACCAAAAATAAAAAATAGAAAGAAAAAGGCTTCTGAAACGTAACCGTTCTGAAACAATTAAACGTAAAAGAAAAAAATAAAAACATGTCTGAAACGTAACGTTTCTGAAACAACGTTTCTGGAACAACGTTTCTAAAACTTCCTATTAAAATAATAATATATAAGTAAAAGTAAAAGAGAGAAAGAAGAACATTTCTGAAACGAGAAACGTTCATGAGATTCAATTCACATTTTTCATGAAATGAGTAACGTTTATGAGATTCAATTCACATATGTCAATCAACTATCAATTAAATAATTAAAATTTATATAATTAAAATCCTGATTTTTTTATTTTTGAGAAACTCTTTAAGAGTTTATGCGGATGGTAGTGCTTTAACAAAATTAAAGTTACAACTAGTCCTAAGATTTCAGTTTGGTTCGGTTATTTTGTTTGGTTTGGTCAAAACGTGAAAGCATGTTTGGCAATGTAGCTTTTAAACCAAACTATTCTACAATTTTATTCACTCGTGAAATCCTAAAATTGGCCACAAGAGCTAAAGATTTGGTTCATTATCACCGAATCCTAAATTGTGATGGTTGCACCAACAGTTCCAAACGCATTTGGTAAAGATCTTCAGTCTTAATTTATTGCTATTGAATGTCAATGCGCTTGGTATTGTTGGTGAACAACCACAACTTTGGATTCATTATTTCCATCGAGAATGAGAATAACATATATGTATAGTTGTCTTATGAACATTTACATAGAGATTTTTTAAATATAAACTCTTTATTAGAATAATAATAAATAGAAACAAAAGTAAAGTAGACAAAATAAAATAAAAAAAAACGTTTTTTCAAACGAAATATAACGTTTCTGATACTGTTTATTAAAATAATAATAAATAGAAGTAAAAGTAGAAGAGAGAAGGAGAAACATTTTTAAAATGAAATTGTTCTGAGTTGAGTAAACGTTTCTAAAACGTGAAAACTGAATTTACATTTGTCATTCAGCTGTTATTTCAATTATTAAATAAATAATAAAAATTATAATATAATTAAAATATTAATATTCTGCATTTTGAGAAACTCTAGTTTCTTCGGTTTGATTTATTCCGTTTAGTTTGGTTAATTCGACTAATTTCGATTTTGTAATGTTGGTCGCCAAAAACAACCGAAACATTTAATGGTTGATTCGGTTATTTTGACTTTTGCCAAAACTGAACCAAATTTCATTGTAAGCACATACTGAAAACAAACACTTGATGGGTTCAGATGGGGAAGCAGGTTCATGGAAGAGTTCACAGTTTCAAATACAAAGAAGAGAGAAGAGAGAAGAAAGAAGAAAGAAGAAACTAGGGTTTACGAGCAATCCCTAATTACAAAGTACCAAACTGCGCGATTCATGTTTCAGACTCAATTTAGTAACACGATGTGAGTTGTGGGCTTCAGTCATTTCTCTTATTGGTCCAGTTAGAATAATATGGGCCTGTCTCTACACAAAAGCCCATTCCAGCTTTATTGCTCGACGGAAGCGTTTTTGTGTTACAAATATAAAAAGTAAACTATAATATAAAAGGGTTCTAAATTTTGATTATGTCAAACACGACTCATTAACAATAACACAGATCGTGCCATAACCATTCTCCCTGTCCTTCGACTACTAATTTTAAGTAATTAATCTTTGATTAAGATATGTTTTCAGTATATAAAAAGACACTATGCTTTTAAAATCTTTAATGGAGCTAACTAATCCTTTTTTTGTAACAATCATCTCATCGTATAGATAGCAAATATAATGTTATATATTTATGTTGTAAATGTTCTTGAAGTGGCCATCATCGATCTTGCGCCTTCAGGTGGAAGAAATATATTATATTGGAAAGTTTGGATGATTCTAATTTTTTAATCTGATATTATGTTTCTGCAAGTAGCAAAGTGAAATCTGTCAATTAAATTATAGAAAAGGGACAAAAATATTACATAGTTTTATTTTAATAATGTTGACCAAGCGTCGGTAGCTCAATTGGTAAAGACTCTCTGGCAAAAGCTAGAGATCGCCGGTTCGAGGGACGGTGCTTGGGAGGGGACCATATAAAATGCTCTGGTCCTTAGCATGAGAGGATGTACGGACGTAGGCCTGGAACCTCTTATTAATTCAAAAAATAATAATGTTGACGTAGTTGTACGTCTTCATTTCTCAATGTCTTCACTATAAAATAAAAAATTTCAATATAAAGAGAACAACAACAGCAACAACAACAACAACAAATCTTGAATTGAATATCAGTTTTTGACACAGATTTTCTAAACTTTCCAAGTTTTCAATGTCGTACAATAGAATACTTATCTTCCCCTATTTGGTCGTCTCTCTTATCCTCTACGGTTTCGCATCATGTGCAACATTACCCAAAGAAGAAGGTATGTATGTAATGTGTATATAATATATACATACATATATATAAAGGTTATGTTTGATTCGGTGTAAGTGTACATATGTTCTTGGTTTGGTTCTCTTTAAATTTGAATTTTGCAGTCGAGGCTTTAAAAGGTGTAGCAAAAGCGTTGAAGAAGGATAATTGGAAATTCAACGTGGATCCATGCGACGTCGCTTCATCTCAAGGCGGGTGGAGAAATCCTAGCCCCGCCGAAGGTCTCGAAGACGTCGTTACTTGTAACTGCTCTTCCTCCGTTTGCCATGTAACCAGCATGTACGTTCGATTTTGTTTTCGGACAATTCTTGATAATACCACACTTTTAAGTTTTAAGTTTTAAGTTTTGTTTCATAGAATACCACTAAGACTTGGCTTCGATTTCACCATATTTGTGCTAATATGACAAATCTTCTTCGAAGATTTTATAAGAACAAGAGAGGTCGAATCAACAATATTCTTAATGACATTTTCTTTTGACAGCAAAATAAGTTCTTAATAACATTTTATACCATTTCCTAATCAAATTGTAGTTTAACTAGTCACATTCTATATAATATTCTACAACTTAATACCATTTCCAGACCTTTTTCGACGTGTCACACATATGTGGCTGCATGGTATTGGATCGAAAACATAATTGACCTTCATTTTGTGACAGAGTTCTCATGGGACAAAACCTTCAAGGTTCTCTCCCAACAGAGTTTTCAGGACTTCCTTTCTTGCAAGAGATGTAAGCAGCATATATATGCACTTTACCCCTTGCAAGTTTATTACAATATCCGCCGCTACTCACTTTAACGGTAACACTCTTCTTGCTTTTGATCAGTGATCTGTCTAGAAACTTTCTCAACGGTTCCATTCCTCCAGAATGGGGAGCTTTGCCACTTGTCAACATGTATGTATAAGCTTATCTATGTTCATATATATACACTATACAGATTGATTTGACTGAGTATGCTCGTTGGATTATGAAATCGTAGCTCATTACTTGGAAACCGGATAAGTGGTCCAATCCCGAAAGAATTTGGAAACTTCACAAACCTTAATAGTCTGTAAGTACACTTTTCTGTTACCTCTCCTCAACAGCGTTTCAGATCAAAATATCTTATATTCTTATTCTTTGTTTCTGGATTATTTGGTTTAGTGTCTTGGAATACAACCAACTCTCCGGAACATTACCTCCAGAGCTCGGGAATCTACGGAGCCTTAAAAAACTGTAAGAACGTTTTGCCAAGGTTCACTGAAAACGTTCCATGCATAAAGTCTTTCCTTATGTTAAGCTATTTAATCTCTTTGTAGCCTTCTTAGCTCCAACTACTTGACCGGGGAAATCCCAAGTACATTCGCCAAACTTACTTCATTGACTGATTTGTAAGTTATTCCTCTGTTTTTTTCTTTTTTTCTAACTCATCTGTTTCCATGGAGATTCTAACTTTTAAACTAAAAGTTATATGTTTTCTCTTTGATTTATAGCCGTATAAGTGACAACCAGTTCACTGGTACTATACCAGATTTCATCCAGAACTGGACAAAACTTGGGAAACTGTAAGCAATATACTTTCAACGTAATAAGATTTTTCTTTTGTATTTTTCATATTGGTATTTGTTACTTATAAAGGATTGAAATATTTGTTCTGCTTCTAATCAGGGTTATACAAGCAAGTGGTTTAGTTGGACCCATTCCTAGTGCCATTGGTCCTCTGAAAAAGTTATCAAACTTGTAAGTACACAAATTAAACTTTGAGTGTTGGGGATTCGTTAATTTTCGCCTTTCATGGACTGAATCACCTTCAGTGATGTATATTAAATATTTTCTACATTATAAATTTTGTAGGAAAATCAGTGACTTGGCCGGACCTGAAACTCCATTTCCCCTGCTACAAAACATGACATCGATGAAGACATTGTGAGTTTGAGCCTAAGAGTAAACATATTAGGTAATTATAGGTTTCTTCCTACCTTCAATTAGCTAACTACCATTTCTCCTCGCAGGGTTCTTAGGAACTGCAACCTTACAGGAGACTTACCTGAGTATCTTGGAACGTTTACATCCTTTAAGAATTTGTTAGTATTATCTTTCTTCTTTGGCAAGTATGAAATCAAATTACCGAAGACGATGAAAAACAATTTAAGCTGACATTGTGAGACTCTTTTGCAGAGATCTTAGCTTTAACAAGCTGAGTGGACCAATCCCCAATGGATATGCCACTCTTTCAAATGTAGACAACATGTATGCTGCTCTTCTCTCTTCTTTCTTTTGTTTCTTTAAAAGAGTTCTATGGAGCTATGTTAAATTGCGCTGACATTTGTTTTGTAACCTTTCAGATATCTTACAAGTAACATGTTAAACGGGGACGTGCCAACTTGGATGGTTGACAAAGGAGACAATATGTGAGTTTTTTCTAATCTATATTTCTTTGTAGTGACAACAAGAGAAGTAACCTTTTTTTGGTTATTGTATGTTTTCTTGCAGTGATATTTCTTACAATAACTTCTCCAAAGATACTAAAACCCAAGAATGTCAACAAAAATCCGTGTAAGAAGAACAATAAACATTTTAATGTTCTCATATGCCTTCTAAATTGGCTATAAAGCTTACGGTTCCTTAATTTGTTCTTTTTTTTTTTATTTGCAGGAATATGTTTTCAAGTACCAGCCCTTTATTGGCAAATAAAACGTAAATATTAATCATAATTTTAAAGCTTTGGGTCTATAGAACACTTACTTTTTTTTTTTTGACAATCTATAGAATATTTACTAAATTTTGATTTTACATTTACATTTTGCTGCAGCTCAACTGTTACGTGTTTGAGTAATTATATATGTCCTAAAAGTAAGTCTTTGAAGCTATATTTGATATCGCGTAATATCTACGTACCCTGCACATCTGATTTATATTGGGTTATTAATCATCTGTTCTCAGCTTTCTATGGCCTCCATATAAATTGTGGTGGTAATGATGTAATAATCAACGGGACTAAATATGACGCTGACACATGGGATACGCCAGGTTTCTATGATAGTAGAAACGGTTGGGTTGCTAGCAATACAGGACACTTCTTAGGTGATGATGGGTCTGACGATGGAAAAACATTTTGGTCCAAGAATTCATCAGTGCTTAAGATACCTGATTCTATGCTTTATACACATGCCCGTCTCTCAGCCATTTCCCTTACTTACTACGCGTTGTGTCTTGGAAATGGAAACTATACGGTTAACCTTCATTTTGCTGAAATTATGTTCAATGAAAGCAACACGGGACGACGATTTTTCGACATATACATTCAGGTATATTTTGATCAAACATGTTTCCTAAATGCCTAGAAGATTGTTGTTATATATGGTTATATTCAATTTGATGGTGTGATAATGTGTAGGGTAAACTTGAGATTAAGGATTTCAATATTGTAGATGAGGCAAAAGGTGTTGGAAAGACTGTGATTAAGAAATTTTTTCTAATGATTACAAATGGGAAGTTGGAGATAAGATTACAATGGGCTGGGAAAGGAACTCAAGGTATTCCTGTAAAAGGTGTCTATGGTTCTCTCATATCGGCTGTGTCGGTAGATCCAAGTAAACTTTTCAAACCCGAAAAGACTTCAAATTTATCTGAGTGTTTTTTGTCTCTTGACTATATTTCCTATGACCTTTATGTAGATTTCATCCCACCAAAGGAACCTGACACCAAAACTGGTCGTGGAAGATCTGTTGGTATAGTGGTTGGTAGTGTAATTACTTCGACGGTGTTTCTTGTGCTTTTAATAGGCAGTATTTTATGGTGGAGAGGCTGCTTGAGACCCAAGACTCAGATGGAAAAAGGTATTGCTTGAATAGTTTTTCTTTTCTAACATTTTAATTCATTTTGAGCTTGTCTCTTCGTTTCTTCTTAATTAAACTCAACTTTGTTTCTTCACCTCAGATTTCAAGAAATTAGACTTCCAGATCAGTTCGTTCTCACTGAGGCAAATCAAAGTTGCCACGGATAACTTTAATCCCGCAAACAAGATAGGAGAAGGGGGTTTTGGTCCTGTACACAAGGTTAGCAATTAGTATCATGATATGAAATGACATTGTTATGTGTTACGAGCCAAAGATTTTCGGTAAAAATTAATAAAACACCTAATCATAATGTTTGAAGAAAAACTTCCTAAATCCGTTTTTAAGAAAAGACCATTAAACCAATATAAAACCAAAACACCATAACCCATATTTTGTTTGTATCCTTATGCGAGTAAGGAAGATGAAGGATATATGACTTTTAAGGTTTTTTCCATTGTATGAATACAGGGAGTGTTGACTGATGGAACCGTGATTGCGGTGAAACAACTATCATCAAAATCAAAACAGGGGAATCGAGAGTTTTTGAACGAGATTGGTATGATTTCGGCACTACAGCATCCGCATTTGGTTAAATTATATGGATGTTGCGTTGAAGGTGATCAACTCTTGCTAGTTTACGAGTACTTGGAAAACAACAGTCTCGCACAAGCTCTTTTTGGTTAGGCATCCCTTTTAAAACACTTTATATACCTTAAAAGTTAAAACTTTCTATCCCATCCATATTTTTGCTGAAGAAAAACGTTTCTGTTTCTATCAAATTTATAGGTCCTCTAGAGACTCAGATACAACTAAATTGGCCAACGAGGCAGATGATTTGCATGGGGATAGCTAGAGGACTAGCTTATCTCCACGAGGAATCAAGACTCAAGATAGTACACAGAGATATCAAAGCCACTAATGTCTTGCTTGACAAGGAACTAAACCCAAAAATTTCCGATTTCGGTCTTGCTAAGCTTGATGAAGAAGATAACACACACATCAGCACAAGAATCGCTGGAACATAGTGAGTTAAATTAATATCAATCAATCACAACTCTGTGTGATTTATTTCTTAAAGCCAAAGCAATTTTTTTCTTTTCTTGCAGTGGATACATGGCTCCAGAATACGCAATGAGAGGCCATTTGACAGATAAAGCCGACGTCTATAGTTTTGGTGTTGTGGCTCTGGAAATAGTTCACGGAAAGAGCAACACAAGCTCAAGATCCAAAACCGAAATCTTCTACCTTCTTGACTGGGTATATCATCATTTCACCTCTAAAACCCTAAACCAAACTCATAGATCTGAAGAAACTCATTGTCTTCCACAGGTACACATTCTAAGAGAGCAAAACAAAGTACTAGAAGTAGTGGATAAGAGGCTAGGAACAGAATACAATAGACAAGAAGCAATGACGATGATTCAGATCGGGATCCTCTGCACCAGTCCAGCTCCAGCAGATAGACCGTCGATGTCGACGGTGGTGAGTATGCTCGAAGGACATTCGACAGTGAACGTTGAGAAGCTTGTAGAAGCTTCGTTTAGCAAAGGAAGCAAAATGGACGAAGAGGGCGTCAGAGCAATAAACACTCATTACGCTATGATAGGTGAAGAGGAGATAACGACTACGACTACGACGACTGATTGGACTACATCAAACAACAGCACCAACACAGGGGATCTTTACCCTGTTCAGCCCGATTCTGCTTATTGGAATACCAGATCTTAATCATGGATTATGATTATTTATCTTACTAGAATTCAAACTATGGTTGTTCAAAACAATTTAGATGAGATAATGCTGAGTCAGGACAAAAACATGGTTGTTCTGTTAAATACATCTTTTCATTTGTTTGACGTATGGTTCTGATTATGTATGGACTTGGAAATATTTCCATTTTTGACTATAGCTTGAGATTTAACTTTTTTTAAGAAATCAAGAAACTTGCATATTAAGCAACAAATTTAATATAGGAAATTTTCCTTTTTTTCCACAATGGGGCGGCGATACACCAAACCCTAGTTCCTAATCTTCTCTCTATTTATACATGTACAGGATGTGTTTATTATATGCTCAGAAGAAATAAACAGGAAACTTCAAAAAAGATGGATCCAATTGAGAAGAAACAAAAGCTTGACACATCAGAAATCGCAAGTCCCTCTCTCTCAAAGACGCAGCATCTCGATCTGTCAAAGAATCAAGATTTGGTAATCGCAAGTCCTTGTCTATCAAAGATTGATGTGGGAGAAGCGATGAAGAAGCAAAACGATGTCGCTATATTCCTTGCGGAGAAGGTAATCTCTGCCGTAGCCAAAAACTCTAATTTCGTCTTCTCTCCTACATCAATCTACGCCGTACTCACCATGGTTGCTGCTAGCTGAGGTGAAGAAGGTGAAGAACTAAGATCCTTCATCCTCTCCTTCCTTAGGTCTTCCTCAAGGGATGAACTTAACGCAGTTTACCACGAAATTGCTTCCGTTGTCCTCGCTGACGGAAGCAAACAAGGCGGCCCCAAGATCGCTGCGGTTAATGGAGTTTGGATTGATCAATCTCTACCTGTTAGTCCTTTGTTGAAAGATCTCTTTGAGAATTTCTTCAAGGCTAGTTTGGCTCAAGTTGATTTCCGATCCAAGGTTAGTTTCTGATTTTAGGTTAAGAGATGTATAAAACATATCTAATTAAATGTTTTTTTATTTTGCTTAGAATCCATATATGTGATATGATCTTTGGTTCCCCCTTCGGTTGTGGTTTTGTGACTGTGTGTGTGTGTTTTTTTTGTGTGTGTAGGCTGAAGAAGTGCGTATGGAGGTGAATTCTTGGGCATCAAGGCACACTAATGATCTCATCAAAGACCTTCTTCCTCGTGGATCAGTAACAAGCCTAACCGACAGTGTTTATGGTAACGCATTGTACTTTAAAGGAGCCTGGGCAGATAAGTTCCAAAAGTCAATGACGAAACGCAAACCTTTTTACCTTCTCAATGGAACATCAGTGTCTGTGCCATTCATGAGAAGCTCTAGTAAACAATACATTGAGGCTTATGATGGTTTCAAGGTCCTCAGCCTTCCTTATCGAGCAGGCGATACCGACCGCGATTTCTCAATGTATTTCTATCTCCCGGACGACAAGAAAGGTGGATTGGATAATCTTTTGAAGAAAATGACATCTACTCCTGAATTCTTGGATAGTCACATTCCCGAAAGCAAAGTTAATGTTGTTAAATTTAAAATCCCAAAGTTTAAGATCGAATTCGGGTTTGAAGCTTCAAGTGTTTTCAATGACTTTGAGCTTGATGTGTCATTGTACCAAAAATCATTGATTGAAATCGATGAAGAAGGCACTGAAGCTTGTAGTTTTACTCGTGGTGGACTCCGTGGCTGCTGCCGTGTCGTGAAGACGTTGGATTTTGTAGCCGATCATCCGTTTTTTTTCTTGATTAGAGAAGACCGAACCGGAACTGTTTTGTTCGCTGGTCAAATCTTCGATCCTTCCAAGTCGTCTTCTTCTGCTTAGGACCAGGCTTTACCGGATCAGATTCTGGTCTTCTAAGATTTTGATTCTTTCTCTAGTTTTTGGTTTTTTTTTTTCCTTTTTTATTAAGTTATCATTTGCTGAACTATATTTGATCAGTTTACAACCGAGATTGACTTTTGTCTGGTGGGTTTGGGGTTTCATCAGTTTGACTGGTCTCCTAGAATACTTATAAAAAGAAAGTATTCTTTTTAGCCATAGTCGATAAGACCAAAATTCTAGCAGATTTGCAAGTAAAGTAAAGATGGACCGAAAATATAACATTTTAACGACGAAGAGACAACAAAAAGAGTCTATCAACCCCCTACATACAAATATACACACTCATATAGAAGAGATAGCTTTTGTTTATTCCGCAATCTTAAGACTGAGATGAAATCACTCCTTCATCTCAATGCTCTTGACATCCTTTTTCTTAACACTGTTTTTGGTTTCCGATCATCATTACTCACCGGAGAAGATTCACAAACGTCATAAGCGAATCGACATCTCTATGCTCCGATGGGTACTTAATTGCCCGTGGAGCACTTTTTGGAAAGAGAAGTATCGTTGGGAAGCTCCCTAACTGAAGCTCTTGCTTAGCAAACTCCTTCTGCTCACCATCTGCTCTGAACTTGGCCACTTTAACTCCTTTTCCCGCAAGTTTCTCAGCTAATTCGATGTAAGATGCTTCCATTGCCTGGCAAAAAGGGCACCAAGGAGCGTAAAGTACAACCAACCATGCCTCTTTACGGTTCTCTAGCTTCATAAGATTTTCAATCCCTCCTTTGCTCAATGTAACCACATTGTTGCTTTCAAATATCTCTTGCACAGCCGCAGGCTTTGAATCCTCCGAAGCACCATCTTCCTCCTTGATGTTCCCTTTGTGCAGACCACATTCTTTAGCTTTAGCATCTTCCCACCACCACCTTCCTTCTCTCTCATGCTGACCAGGAAGCACAGGCCTAGTGCACGGCTCACACCCGATAGAGACATATCCTTGAGCATGCAAGGCGTTCACAGGGACATCCATCGTTCTCAAAAAGTTCCACACATCAGCTCCTTCAACATTAGCCAAAGGATTCCACTTCACAAGACTTCCAACACCACCATCTAGTCCTTCAAACACCGGATCAACCTGAACAATCGGGATCTCAGATCTCGTCCCTGGAGATTGATCTTTCCTCTGTCCTGTAATCCAAGCTTTAAGACCCTTGAGAGCACGACGCAGAGGTCTTACTTTCCTTACACGGCAACACTCCTGATGACCATCCTCGTAGAAAGAGAACAAACCTTTGTTCCTCACTAAAGCTTGAACCTCAACTGCATCAGGAAACATGTACTCAATGCGAATCCCGTATTGCTTCTCGACTGCGTCGAAGAGTCTGTAAGTTTCCGGGTTCAACCTCCCAGTGTCTAAACTAAAAACCCTAAAAGGCTTTCCAGTTAAACGAGCGTATTCGATCAACGCAACATCTTCAGCACCACTGCAGAACAAAAAAATCAAAACCAGATTCATAAGTCAATCAAAGTTTTCTCTTTTAAAACTCTAAATTGAATCTATAGCTCTCAAAAATATATAATCAAATCTTACCTGAAAGCAATAGCGATGTCATCTCCAAACTTCTCAAGAGCTTTATCCATGATTTCAAGTGGAGAAGCATCTACAAGTTTCTTAGCGAGTTGCTCAAAATCTTCAACTTCTCCATCTTTCTCTTCAACTTCTGTAACCACAATTCATCAAAGTCCGAATCAGCAAATCGAAAAAGCCAAATCGAAAACAAAAATTGAAATCTGAGAAATAGTCAGAAGCAGAGCACGAACCAGGAGCAGTTAGAGTTGAAGCACGAGGAACCCAAGATTCACTGCGTGAATGTGACTCAGCGTTTAAAGATTTCACAGAGTAACGTCTCTGAGACAAATGGGTTCGATCAGATAACCTAATCGAACAGATTTGAACAGCTGCAAAAACAAAAAGAAAAAAAAAACACCGGCTTTTTCAAATTTCTGATTTGAATCAACACAATTCAGCAAATGGGTACAACAATAAACAATCAAAGAATCGATTCTGGAAACTTTCACGAGAAAGTAAAAGATAAAGTTCGTACCTTTAGATTCAGAAGAAGCTCCAGAACGAGAAAAACTCGATCCAGAGATCGCAGCTGAAGATGAAGTAACAGCTAAAGCCATTTCTTACACTCAAAACTCTTCGAATCAAAAAAAGGTTTTGAAGAAAGAAACAATGATCTTTGGTTTTGTTTTTTAAGCTTCTTCGTCTTCTATGGCTGAGGGCTAGAGTGTAGATTAGGTTGAAGCTGTTAAATAATGGCCGATCGAAGCAGAGAGAACATTTAGGCTCTAAAGGGATCTAGACGTTTATACGGATTGATTCGTTTTTGATGACGTGGCGAGTTTTGGTTGGTGGAAATTAAATTGTGTGAAATTAAAACGGTTTCATCGCGTGGTGAGCACTGGTGTATGAGATGTGGCGACTAGGAGAGGAGGACACAAGGCTGAAAATAAATTTAAAAAAAAAAAAAAAAAAAAAAAAAAAAAAAAAAAAACTTCGCATATGTTGAATATTTCAGCTCAGAATTTAAATAAATATTAATTTTTCATTTCTTTTATATCTATTTAATTTCATAATTTTAATTTCCTTAATGTTTTGTATCGTCAATAATTTTATGTACTTCAACCAAAAGGAGTGGTTCGGAGACATTTTTGAAGCAATGGTCCCTCTCGTCCCGTCCCACCTGCGTATAATATTAAGTCATTTGTGTGGACAGTGTGGCAACAAAGTAATTGAGATTAGTTATTTGATTTTAGTGTTGTGTTTAGTTAAAAAAAAGTTAGAATCTTAATCAACCACTAGAAGTTAATGCTTGATTGTGACTTGTGCTAGATATCTAATCCTGATATCTATCTATTATGGTCTGTATGGTATGGCAATACATGTTATGAGATATGAGTTTGGCACATTAAAAGAAAGATTCCAAATTTCCAGCGACCCAAAATATAGAAGAAGAAAGATTCGTAAATATAACTTGTGTTCTAATTTGTATCTCAAGTGTTTTCATATGTGTTTTTGGGTTCATCAAGCAATGATGACTTCATGACGAAAGCCGTGGCCAAGAATAGATATATATTGCAATCGTAGTGTATTGTGAGGTAGATATATAGCATTATGTTGCAAATTAAACAAACACTTCATGTAAGTTACTTTAACGATTTGCGAGTAATTCAAATCATTAACAAGCAAATTAATTTAGAACCGTTACTTTTCAACGAGAGAGAGGAAAAACAAAACATATGATCGTAGTTTGGAACAACGGTTTTGTTTTACATCACAATTATAAAAAAAAAGTTCGATTGAACTCAAGTTTATACTTGCAAAATGTAAAATGAAAATGGTTTTGGATTTTAATTAGATCACTTACTTTTAAACCCCTTAAAACATGCTGCATGAAGAACTAGTGGTGCAACTGCTTTCAATTTTGTAATCTAGTCCACATGTGCATGCTCAATTTGAATTCCATGACATAATTATTCACAATTGTCACAAAAAAGGTTGATTCTGATATCTGGCTACTGTTTAATAAAGATTCGTGTGGGGGAAATACTTTTCTTTCGAATAGAATAATTGTGGTGAACCACATACTTCACATAGCATTCACTTGCCGACCTTTGGTGTCCAACAAAGGGTACTTAACATTCAATTTTCTTTAAAACACACACATTAACAACTCTTTTCTTGTCATATGCGTAAATTTATAATAATAAAAACATTAAAGTGAACGTAAATTAATTATTATAACATGACGAGAATACTAATGTATAACAAATCTACTTGTAATAAATATATAATCAGTTGGTATGCTTTTGTTTTATCCTTTTGGCTTTTGTATATATCGTTTATCAACTTGTTGAAATAAAATTTTAGAAAAAATTATCTGTTGTTTAAAAGATAAAATATGAAGAAAGAACAAAGAATTTAATATATACAAAGAACCCTACGTCCGACAAATCTATTGAATTCTTAAACCAAACTTCAAATCCAATATGAATTCAATAACTTGATTAATTAGTTCATCTATCGTTAGGACCACGGTCCACATTATGTATAAGAATAATATATGTGGTTTGAGCTGGATCCCTTTCAGTAATATGAAGAGCATATTCTCAAGTTGCAGATTTTAATTAGGAACATCACATCATTTTGATAGCAGGTTTTGTATTACCCAACTAAGAATATTTATATATATATATATATATATGGTTTTGTAAAATAGCATGTTACAGAATAAAATAATATAGTATTTATTAAAAATATGTGCAAAAAAGAAATTCTCTATAACTCCCTCCGTTTCAAAATATAGTATATTTTAGCTAAAGCACGCAGATTAATAAGTCTTTACTTTTAACAAATTCAACCTATTAGAAACAATACTCCATAATATAAAATACTAAACTAATCTAAAAGTTGCATAGAAACTTGCAAACATCTTATATTATAAAACAAAAAACTTCTCTAAATCATCTTATATTTTGAAATGGATGAAGTATAAAACACACACACGCAAGCATTTTATATAAGATTTTCTCATTTGTCATTTTTACAACTAAAATAGTAGAATTTGACTATCTAGTAATTGTTTCTAAGAAAAAAAAAAGAGACTATCTGGTGATTGTACTCTTCCTTTAAAATGACACCATTTAAAACCTTAGTAAAATTTTTGAAACAATGTTCTTAAGAATGCCACTAGTATGTAGCTAGGTAAAGCCGTAAAAGCAATCATTAAGTATCCATTATATATATTTTTCATAGAATTTTAAACCATGACATATCTGAAAGATGATTTTCTAGCTAGCTAGCGACTAATTTAAATCTTAGTCTAAAGTTTTTCTTTACTTTTTTTTTTATAAAAAATATTAGATTAGTTATACAAAACTGGGAGAAACTATTACAGAACAGTGCAAAACTATTAAAAAAAAATAGTACATAAAAATTTTATAAACAAATTGAAAACAATGTTTTTGATAATATTTTTATGATTGATAATTGTCAAAACGGTCTATACTGCATCACTAAGAGATTACCTATCAAAACCATTATTTATGTGAAAAACTGAAAATCATACCTTTTTTTTTTAATCAAAACAAAAACTGTCTCATGCATGTTGGAAAAAGAAGAGACCAAAAACAATAATTACAAAACGCCTGAATTGTGTGACATAAATCAAATCGGACGTTTTCATCATAGACATCTTAACAACTTAAACCTTAAGTAAATTTAAACATCTTAAACCTTATTAAGTTTCTCATTTCAGAATCTAATGACTTTTACGTATAACTAATTTTCTGTTATTAGTCTCTCTCTCTTATCAATTATGTCGATTTGATATACATCAACTATTGTTATACAGTATGTACTTGATCACAATAGCCACATATCTCTGACGTACCCACATGCTACAACATAACTCTCCATTGTTTATCACTGCCTCTATAATGATGCCTTCCTCTGTTTTTGCCAACACTATAATTTTGATATCTTTCATCTCTAATCTCTCTCACAATGGCTGTATCATTTCAAATCAAGAACCCTCTAAGACCAATCACCAACATTTCAAGAAGCTACGGTCCATCCCGTGTAATTACATGCTCTGTTACTACCACCAATCCTCAGCCTAATCTTGAGAAGCGTGTGGTTGAGCAACGCCTAGTGAATCCTCCTCTGTCCAAGGACAACGACAAAACTCTCCAATCGACATGGAACCACCGGTTATGGGTTGCAGCGGGCTGCACAACCGTTTTTGCCTCTTTTGCCAAATCTATCATTGGAGGGTTTGGTCCTAATATCTGTCTTGAACCAGCTTTAGCTAGTTATGCAGGGTACGTCTTAGCTGATCTAGGATCCGGTGTTTACCATTGCCGACAGCTCCTATCCACTAGATTGTGGATTTGACGTTTTTTTTTGGTTTTAGAATAGTCTAGTTGTGTCAAACTCAAACGTCGAGAAAAACATGGTAGGACCAATATCGGGGTCCAAGATTATATGGCTTTGATTGATGAATGGTGAGATCTAACTGAGAACGGTTGAAAATTTAACCGCTTGTTTGATTACCGTTCTCAATTCGATGAAGTGTTATAAGTCTGATTGATCAAAGACCCCTCAATTAACTGTATTTTGTTCCGGTTTGAAGTTTGAAATTATCTTACGGCTTTGACTAATCGTTTTGAATTTGATGATTGGTCACTGTAAAAAAACTGTAGACTTTTTTTACCACAACGTAAAGGGCTACGGGGCTACCAATCAAAGCCATTAAAATATACAGAAAATTTTTACAAATGACCCAATAATCGTTCTTTGTACAAAGACTACAAAGGCCGAAACATATTCATATTTTAGAAAATCGACTACAAGTATCCTGGCATCCAATAACAGATAACACAGAGTATATCACCATGAACATGATGAAACCAATACAATAACTTAGAGAGCCTTCTTCTTCGTGTGCTTAACAGAGAAGAATGCATAGACAGGAATGTTGACAAGTCCAAGAAACACCAAAAGCCAAAAGAAGTAGTCAAGATGTCCTTTATCAAGGTCATCTGGAATCCAACCATCATTACCTCCAATTGTCGTGAAGTACGCGACAATGGTAACGATCACCGAGCTCAGGTAGCTTCCGACTGCTGTATTGAGAAGCGCCAAAGCGCTACACAGGCTTCTCATTGCATCAGGAGACTGCTCATAGAAAAACTCCACTCGACCGATGAAGAAGAAGACTTCAGCGATTCCCATTAGTATATACTGAGGGACCTGCCAAAATATGCTCATTGAAAGACTCTCTTGAGCGAGTTGCAACCGTACTGTCTCAACAATTGCTGCAGCTGCAATGCTTAGGACACAGAGAAACAAACCAACGCCCATTCGCTGCAGATCAGTTAACCCTTTTGGTGTGCCTGTGAACCGTCTCACAAAAGGAACAAAGAAACGGTCATAGATTGGGATGGATATGAGTACGATAAGTGTGTCGAAAACCCCGAAAGAAGCGGGAGGGATCTCGAAAGAGTGGACTATACGGTTCATGGACCGTCCTTGTTGCACAAACAGAGTTGAAATCTGTGAATATAGGACAGAGTAGACGATCCCCGAGGCCCATATTGGAAACATACGCATCAGTATCTTAACTTCTTCGACTTGAGTTACGGTACATAGCTTCCACGGGTTGGAGTTAGATTCATCTTCAGAGATAATGGCAGCTTTGTCAAGACACCTGCAGAGATAAAGAAAACAAAGTTTATGATCCAATGAACATTTTCCAAAATGATCGAAAGTGAAAAGGGAACAGATATTTTCTTGTAACCGTCAGTGTGCTGAATCTTCCTGCTTCCAGCAATTATGGAGTTCTTCTCTCCTGTTTCATAAAGAAACGAGGTATCTTCGGGGAGATTGAGACTCAGTTTACGGTAAGCAGCTACAAGAACTTGGCAAACTCTAGTAATCGGGCTACCTCCTGGTTTCTGGAACCTATAAAGCGGAGTTCCAATGAAGAAACTGGCGATAGAGGCTCCCATAAAAACGGTGGGGATCAAGAAACCGAGTCCCCACCCGGAGTTTTCTTGAACCCAAACAAGCAGAGTTGATGAGATGAATGAACCAATGTTGATTGAGAAGTAGAACCAGTTAAAGAAAGAAGCTTTTCTAACTCTTTCCCTTGGATCAGTATCATCAAACTGGTCAGCACCAAAAGATGATACACATGGTTTGATACCTCCAGTACCAAGTGCAATAAGGTAAAGCCCCAAAAAGAAAACTGCATATTGAGCCATTGTTGCTGGTGGGCATATACCAGCAACAACGCCAACGCATCCTGGCTTTAAACCAGGAACTGAAGCCGAGAGTGTCAACGAAACCATTCCCTAAATAATAACAAAAACCACAGATTAAACTACACAAAATCACCTAAACAAATGCAATTATCCAAAAGTGATTGATTTTAAGGCTTTTTGCTCTTACAATGAAATAAATAGCAGAGAAAGAAGCAATGGTCCAGTATCTTCCCCAGTAAGAATCAGCTATAACAGCTCCAATGAGAGGTGTGAAATAGCAAGTTCCTTGCCAAATCATGACATGCCTAGCTGCAGAGACATTGGACTCGTGTAATTCACTTGTGTAGTAAGTGATTAGATTCTTGGCGATTCCATAGTAAGCTAATCTCTCACAGCATTCGTTTCCTACATTGAGACAAGATTTGTTGGATCATTAAATGATCTATAAACACAAAGAAAAAAGTTATCTTTTTTTTTTTTTTTTTTTTTTTTTGTGTTTTTGTGTCGTTTACCAAGAATAAAGGGACAAGCTTTCCAGTTTCCTGTTTTCTTCTTCGATGGTGGGTTTCCATAAATGTCTACTGAACCATCTTCAGCTGATTTAGACAATCCGGCTAAGACACTGTTCACTTCCTTCTGTGAAATATATTCAGGGATAGTTTTCAGAATCAGAGACTACAAAAGATTGGTTTTTTTTTTGTCGGTGTGTGGTTCTAGAGCAGAACAAGAGGACAACAATTCTTGAACACTGAAGAAAGTATAGGTATAACTAAAAAGATTCAATTTTTTTGGGTCAAAGAATTACTAAATAGATTCATAGCAAACTTCAAGGAAGCAATAACGAAACCTGTATAAGAGATTCTTCGATATCGAGGATTATCCTTTCGTCTTCTTCAATAGAATTCATCTTTTTGTGAGTGGACAAAGCTTTATCTTTATCTTTATCTTTTTCTTCTTTTTTAATAATAAGAAGCCATTACAAGAAATTTGGAACACTAATTTATAGCTTTAATGAGTTCCAGTTTCATCGGGTCTTGCCGTCTTGGTACTGGGTCCTACTGGTGACGCAATACATATATGTATTTTAGCACTAAGTTATTTTAATTTTTTTTTTTTTTTTTTTATAATAAATTTGATGTTTATTTTCTTAATAATTTAGGAACTTTACACGTTATTGACCAAGACATTTTTTTTAGCAAGATTGAGAGTGGACGGATATGGTTGAATATATTTATAAAATTAAAATTAAAAATGAATTTTAAATATTTGAAAATTAGATACAATTTTGTATTATGAATTTTTTTATTTTAATGAGTTGTATATTATTTTGGGTGAATATAATGAAGTTTTTATAATTTATCGTATAATTTTTCGACATCTCATTTAAAACGGAACGATAAGATTTAGATTATAAATATTTTAATTAAGTAAATCTTCAATCTTAAGTCATCAAAAATGGAAAAACTAACCTTTAAAAATGTTTTCAATAGCATAGAATTTTAACACAGATTTTTAAATTATTAGTTTAAGGATTTTATTATTTTAATATATCTATATATATATAATTGAATAACAGAAATTTTTTATTTTAACACAAATTATTTGAATGTTTGACTGAATACTCTCTTGAATATCCAGATGAGATTCAGATCAAAAATTTTGATTTTGATTTAATTTTAAATTATTTTCTTTTATGATGAAAAATTCGGGATTTGTTAAGTCCAAATCATGTAGTTGTTACTTCGAAGGTAATCTTTATTTGTAAGACACTCCAAGTGTTTAATAACGATGTTAGACAAAAAAAAAAAAAAAAAAACTTAAGGAGACGACAAAATTTCAAAGTTCTTGCAAAGAACAACCTCTTTAATATTATTTTGTCTATCTGTTTCTAAGTTTTACTCACGCCATCTGTCCTAGTTGCGTCTGCATCGAAATTGTCTCTCTTTTTACTGTTTCTGTAGTTTTAAAGACTTATGAGTTTTTGACAAAAAAAAAAAAAAAAAAAAGACTTTTGAGTAATATCCAACAAATTACTAAAGAAAAATATTTGAAAAAGGTATAGACACAATTCGATCCAGATTTTTATGTTATTCGGATTCGAATCTAGTTTTTTTAACGGACTTGATATATATTTTGATCCAGATTTTCTTAATATCTTCTTTTTTTTTCTGAATGGATTCCAAATTTCAGATTAAAATTTTTACACCATCAAATAAATAAATAAAAGGTATATTGCATTTGCATGTATGTTTCAGCTATTTATGACCATTTAAGACACTTTCTTCTTTTAGATTTAAAACAAAAAAATGGAAAACTGCATACAAATCCAAATAATTTTTTATGTTTTTTATGCTAAAAATAGGAGAAACACATAGGTGTCTTCTATCCTTATGAAAACAAAAAATATATATATATATATATATATATATATATATATATATATATATGTGGCAAAAACTGATTGACAATTTATTGACTCTGCAGATTTTTACAAACAAACAAATAATATCGGATATCACAATCTATCCATAATACTAGTAACTAGCTGGTTAGAAAAAAGTGCGATTGATTTTGGCAAAAGGTGCTAAGATAGTATCACGTTGACATCTCGTTATATGACTATTAGTTGTAATTTGACTAATGCATTTAAGCATGTACATATCTCTTCTAAGAAATGCTCACGTCTCTTAATAAATGCATGCGTATCGAGTGTGTGTATATTTAGAAGCTACGATTTGGGAAGAACACAACACTAAGTCAGGCACCACAAACAACACACAATTTCATCAAACAAAAAAATACATAAAATGAATGCCACAAAGTTTTCTGTTCTTCTCGTGATTGGCGTTTTGTTTGCCATTGTCACCGCAAGGGAGGTTAAAGAAGTCTCCAAAGAGACCAAATTAGGCACTTCTGTTCCAAAAACTGCTACCAAAGGTATTGGAGCCGAGCTTTCTGTTGATGTCCGAACTGATAGCTTCTCTTCGGGAAATGGCTTTTCTAGTGCTACTTACAGTCCCAAAGGTCCAAGAGCCGCTTCAAGCGGAAATGGCTTCACAAGTACCGGCGGAGCTGTCTCTGCTCAGGGTCGCAACGCAAACGCTGCTTCTTCCAGTGGTTCTAGCGCTCAAGGCAATGCTGCAGCTGCAGCAAATAAAAATGGTGCTGCTGCCCGTGGAGACGGTTCCGCAGGTTCCGCTTCCACTGCGAGTGGACGCACCAATGACAAGAAGAAGAAGAAGAAGAAGAAGTGCCCCAAAGGAAAAAAACGATGTTGATCGTGAGGTGATCTCATCATGCTTATTGCTCAAACCTATCTTATATATATATACTAAAAACTCACAATCTCTTTTGTATTCATAAATAAAACCAGAGATTGTCACCTTTAATTATTATGAGTTTGTAATACGCTACTCGTTCTGTGTAATGGCTTTCTTTATATAAATAAAAAATAAACAAATGCAATAATTACGACCTCATATTAATCTCATCATGCTTATTGCTCCAAAGGAAAAAAGAAGGATTGAGCGTGAGGTGATCTCATCATGCTTATTGCTCAAACCTCACTTTATATATATACTAAAAACTTACAATCTCTTTTGTATTCATAAATAAAACCAGAGATTGTCACCTTTAATTATTATGAGTTTATGATACGCTACTCGTTCTGTGTAATGGCTTTCTTTATATAAATAAAAATTAAACAAATGCAATAATATATAGCGACCTCATATTAATCTTCTTTGAAATTTTATATATACACATATATAGTGCCGTGCCAGCCCATTTAATTAGAGGCCTAAGACCATATTTTAATTGCGTCCTTTTTAATTTATAATTATAAGTGATAAAATTAATTTACAAATCATAATATAAATTAGATATTGGAATCTTGTTGAAAATATTTATCATTGATAGAAATTAAGCGTACGTCGATGAGTGTACCTGATAAAGCTCAATCTTTATGTTAACATAACATAAATTAAAAGACCTTAGTAGTTGATCTTCGATGGCTCAATCAACTACGATAAAGTAGTTGATTTTCGATGGCCGTACATTATTTGACTGATACAAGATACCGTGAACCCCCATTATCACACAATATACCATCATGTTTATGTTTTACATTGGTACTTTTCTATATATATAAGTTGACATCTGGGTAAGAGTATCAGTTAGTTATGGGTAAAAGAACTGATTAATGGCCTCTTTTTTTTTTCAACTACTTATAAAGTTATAATGCTTTTAAGACCCATTTTAGAAATCGCTAGGCACTAGTCGGGCGGTTGGGGTATGCCTAGAGCCTAGCGAGAAAATCAGAGATTAAACGGGATTAATCAAGGACTAGTTTACGGTTGTTATATTAAATTAATAATAAAATAAAAATATATAGTATTAAATATATATATATATATATAATTCTGTTTATGTTAAAATAAAAATATCAAATAAAATATAAAACTATAATATTGTCTTTAAAACTAAGGTAAACACATAAAAACGTAATTTTAAAAGAAAATTTATGATTTTCATTAAAAGTTTGTACATTTGTTATTGTAAAACATCATGAACTATTAATTTAAATGTCTAAATAACAAAAAAATACATATTCGATTTATATTTGACTCTAAAAATAATTTTTATATACAAAATTAAGCGGAAAGTAATCGGATTATACGGGTTATAATCAAATTAGACAAGTAAATTTAGATAACCGATGCTAGGCAGAAAATTAATCATTAATCGAGGCAAAAAGGGTAGGCCTAGCGATTTTGTAGGGCATAATCGGTGATAGACGGAGATTTTTAAAACAGGGCTTTTAAGTATGTATTTCTCTTGCAAGATATACAGGCGTGCGGCGTGCCCTAACAAATACAAACGTACGTACCTATGGTATTTCGAGACACTAGGTTTCTATCTTGAATCTTTATAACAATATGTTTTTGTGTATGATGTTTGGATAAGAATGGCGGATCTAGCCATTTATTTATAACAATATGTTTGTTTATGTTTGTGTCAATGTTAACTTAACCAAACTCGAAGGAATGTTAACAGAAAAAAAAAAAAAAAAAAGATACGGAAGTGGTCATGGATCGAGCTAGCTGTGGATATGTCTATGACGTAGCTAGGAACATAATAAATTAGAGAAAGAATTATTGAGATGATATCCAAAAGTTAGTTTATTCCTGATATGTATACATTTTCTAAAAATTATTTAGATATTTAGTGCCCTCAGTGTAATTACAATTTACTCTTTGAATTTATTTTTTCGATTTTAATTAGAAAAATAATAAAAAAATACACATCAGCAAATTAAAATAGACATCATCTTCCATAATCCACGTCACTAGACTGTTTTTTTTTCTTTCCAGAATCGACAGTTTATTCTTTATATCAAAAGAGAGAAAACTAAAAAGTTTTTACTGTTCACAACCCGAAAAAAGAAAAAAAACTCTCTCTCTCTCGCTCTTCGCCTAACCCTAATTCCGCCGGCGATACTCTGTCTTTCTCTACTCTCTCACCGTCATCTCTCACCGTCCTCGCTCGATATCCTCTCTCGTTCTCTCTCTCGATATCCTCTCTCGCTCTCTCTCTCTTCATCGTCGTTGTCTTGTTCGTTTCCGTCTAAGCCGCCCTCGTTTTCGAGTTCCGGTATGTGACGGCTGAGTTGTGACGGCTGAGTTATAGTATTTACGGGAAAACATAAGGTCTCGTCGTATCATATGACGGCTGAGTTATAATGCTTGGTGGCTGAGTTATCACAAGAAATAATATGAAAGCAAATGGCTCATTTATACGACTTGACGGCTGAGTTATAGTATTTACGGGAAAACGAAAGATCTCATCGATTCATATGACGGCTGAGTTATAATGCTTTGTGGTTGAGTTATCATAAGAAATAATCTGAAAGCAGAAAACGAAAGGTCTCGTTACACAAAATAAAACAAATGTATTACAACAATACTACATCCGACAAGTTTTCATATTGTGCCCAACTTGTTTACATCGCGAACATGGGTGTTGCTTAAATACATATTTGTGTTTCTTTACCCAATTAACGGAAACAACAATTACCATAATTGGAAAATGAAGATGAATGAGGAAATTAATAAGAATGAGTGTAATTAAGAAGTTAAGAACGAGGAGAAAAAAAGGGGGAAGAAAAAGGTGAAGAACAAGGTGAAGAACACTTTTTACCCAGTTGAAGAACAAGAGTGGAAGGAACGACGTTTCGTATTTCCAGAGAAGATGATGACATGGAATGCTGACATGGATGATGCGTCCGAAGTGGCAAGTCAGCCACCAAACGAACATGTAAATCAACCTAATTAAATCAGCCATCAAACAAGATTATAACTCTGCCGCAACATGAATACTATTACAATAATTAAAAAGCAAAAAAATGGATGCCAAATTCAGCCGCTTAATGTCATAACTCAACTGAAAATTTGTAACTCAGCCGTATCATTTAATAAGTCAGCCGTAACTGAATGATATTCTAGTAATTAATCTTTTGCTACTAATTCAACCGTAAAATGGCCGAATTTTTCGATAAGTCAGCTTATGACGGCTGAGTTATAGTGCTTAACCATAACTCAGCCGTAACGACATCTCATAAGTCAGCTGTTGTTCATAACTCAGCCAGCCGAAAAATGTTAATTCAGCCGTGTCGTAGTGATAACTCAGCCAAAATTTTGACAACTCAACCATCGGGTGAAAACTCAGCCGTAAGTACGGCTGAGTTATAGCAGTTATGCTATAACCCAGCCAGATTTCATTAAGTCAGCCGTAACGCTTGGCTGAGTTATGCTCTAACTCAGCCGTCCTCTCTAACTCAAATGTTTTTTCCATAAATCAGTCGCAACATACTTTAACTCAGCCGTCATTACCTCTGTAATGCGATACGACTGAGTTATTTAATGCACATCAGCAATTTCTGACGTAGCATATGATGTGGCAATAGCATTATTGTAATTACGTTTTTTCGTGTAACATAAAACAAGGGCACGTTGGGTATTTTAAAAATATCTTAAATATCCTAGTAATAAAAAATAAGTTTATTTGTTCTGGTAATATTACTTAAAATGTATACTAGCTGAGTAAATCTCCCTTACATACTAGTATTTCTTTTTGCAATATTATACAAAAGAGTATTAATTACTCCATAAATAAGAAACTAATAAAAAATTTTAAAAAGACTAAAAAAAAAATTATAGCATTGATGAGATATGGCATTTATAAGCTGGTAGATAAAATCGAGATTGATTTTGACAAGAGGTGTTAAGATAGTACTATCATGTTGACACCTGATCTTAGTATGTCTATTAGTTGTAATTTTACTAATCCATTTAAGCATGTATATTTCTTGTAAGAAATGCTCACGTATCCAATTAAATACAAATGTATCTAGTGTGTATATATATATAGAGGCTATATATGATTTGGGAAGAAGAACACAAACACACAGTTTAATACAAAACCTATAATAAATTTAAAAGATGAATGCCACAAAGTTTTCTGTGCTTCTCGTGATTGGCGTTCTGTTTGCCATTGTGACCGCAAGGCCGGTCGAAGAAGTCTCCAAAGAGACCAAATTAGGGACATCTATGTCAAAAACTGCTCGCAAAGGCATTGGAGCTGAGCTTTCTGTTGTGGCCGGAACTAGAAGCAGACAGTAGTGGCTTTAGCTATGCTAGTGCTACTAGGAGTCCCAAAGGTCCATGCGCCGATTCATACGGAAGTGGCTACACAGGTACCAGCGGAGCTGTCTCTGCTCAGGGTCGCAACGCAGACGCTGCTTCTTCCAGTGGTTCTAGCGCTCAAGGCAATGCTGCCGCTGCAGCAAATCGCAATGGTGCTGCTGCTCGTGGAGACGGTTCCACAAGTTCGGCTTCCACTGCGAGGGGCCGCTCCACTGACAAGAAGAAGAAGAAGAAGAAGAAGGACGGCAAAAGTAAAAAGAACTGAGCGTGAGGTGATCTCATCATGCTTATTGGTCAAAGCTCTCTTTATATATATTCTACAAACTCACAATCTCTTTTGTATTCATAAATAAAACCAGAGATTGTCACCTTTAATTACTATCAAATTAATGCTACTCTTCTGTGTAATGGCTATTTTATAAATAAGGAAAATGCAATAATTACGACCATATATTACAAGAAAACTCGCCGTTTGCGACTTCTATAAACGTCGCTAAGTAGTCGCAAATAAGGGTTTTGCGACTTCTTAGCGACCATTTTTGGGAGTCGTTAAAAAACGGTCGCAAAATAAAATGGTCGCAACATCGTCTCTAATTTGCGACTGACTTCCGACTATAAAATATAGTCGTATATAAGCGACTGTTAAGTGACTGTATCTGGAGTTGCACATTTCCGACTGAAATGCAACCAAGTTTACTTACTGACTGTTTTGTGACCATATTTAGAGTCCTATAGCAGGACGATTTTGGGACTAATTACAAGAGTCTGAATTTGGAGTTTTTGTTTGTTATTTTGTTTGGTCACAAACTGGTCACATGTTTGTTATTTGGTTTGGTCACAAACTGGTCACATGTTTGATATTTGTTAATTTCCAATTTAAAATGCTATTAGTTAAAAAGAAAATGATGATTAAAAATACTAATCATAGCAACAGATACCCTTATCATACCATAATATCATCCTAATCTTACCATAACATCATCTTAATCATACCATAATATCATCCTAAATCATACCATAACATCATCCTAAAAGAGTTTAAACACAAAAGATCATCCTAAATGATAGGAAATACAAATCAAGTTCATTGGGTGGAAGAAGTGTTAGACAAAGGAGAATTGGCTGCTGCCGTGGCTTGTGCGGTGCCTCCTCTCGTGGCTTGTGTGGCTGGTTCATGGTCAGTAGGAGCAGAAGCCATAAACTCAACCAACTCAGGATTTTTTTCATTCATGAAGGCGAGGAGCTTATGGAAGCTAGCCTGAGACTGTCGATGTTCCGCATCACGGCGTGCATTTTCAGCCTCGTGTTCAGCTATCTTGCGCCGAAGTTGATCTTGAAGATCCTGAACAGTTGATGGGCTCGCATAGCTCTCTTTCCTTTTTCTTTTGTTAAGTGTGTCGACAAGAGATCCAAGGCCAAAAGGGTTGCCTTAGATATCTGTCTGAGTACACTGAAACAAAACATAACATTCAATAAACATTCAGTTAAGCGAGAATACTCAAACCTCATTAAAAGAAAATCAAAAACATTAAGTAAAATTACCTGAAGAAAGATCTCATTCTTTTAATCAATGCTAAGAGTTTGATGACTTGAATGTTTAGAGGAATTATCTGAAGTATGTAGTCCATCCTCATTCATTTCAGACAATTTCTCTTCTATGGTCTTCTCATAGGTCTCAACATCCTGAAGTATCTCTCTTGAATGAGTATTGGAGTCACCTTCCAACTATAGTAAGGCCCATCAAACTTCCTCCTAAAGATTCCAGCAATCGCTCGAGACAACCTCCCTTTGTGTCTGTTAAACCTGTTATAAAAAACAAGAAGAACAACTTATATCACAGACTAAAACCAAATGGTCCCAGAAGACTAACCTATATCACAACAAACCTATATCACAACAACAAAATTATATCACAACAAACAACTTATATCACCACAACAAACCTATATCAAAACAACAACTTATATCAAACATATATCAAACTAAAACCGATATCAAACTTATATCACACAACTTATATCAAACCGATATAACTAAGATCATTTATGCTGTTTATATCAAACCGGTATCAAACTTATTTGATTCTTATCACAATATCAAATAAGAATCACAACAACAAACCTATATCACAACAACAAACTTATATCACAACCTATATCAAACTTATACCACAACCTATATCAAACTTATATCACAACCTATATCAAACTTATATCACCACAACAAACCTATATCACAACTAAAACCTATAACAAACTTATATCAAACCTATATCAAACTAAAACCGATATCAAACTTATATCACACAACTTATATAACTAAGAGAATTTATACCATAAAGTCTCGATTCCTGGAATAGGTTGCTCAGACAGCAGTGGTAGATGCTCGCGACCTGGAAGAGCAAACAAACAATCCAAAATATCATTATAGTCAACATTTAGATTATGATTTTGTTGAGGTGGATTAGGATGTGGGATTCCTCCTTCGTCGCCATCTTCCTCATTAGGGTTTGGTGGCGGTACAGCTTCTGGAGCAGGAACCGGTGGTGGAAGAGCAGGAACTGGCTGTATCCTCGGCGGTGACTGTGAAGGAAGGCTTCGATGCGAATGGGTCCCGGAATGGTTCCCAGACTGTGTCTTCGGCGGAAACTGCGTACGAGGGCTTTGATGCGACTGGATCCCGGAATGGTTCCCAGACTGTGTCCTCGGCGGAAACTGCGAAGGACGACTTTGATGCGAATTGGTCCCAAAATGTGTCGCCGATGGGTTGGACGAGTGAGAAGAAGTTCCGGGAGCACTGACACCTTTAGTGGCGTTTTGACCATTGTATGTCCTTACACCCGACGCAGTCCTGCCTCCACGACCTCGAGATCTACTACCGCTGGGAACCATTAGATCGGCAAATCAGTTGACTGAGAAGAGAAATCAGTTGAATGAGAAGAGAAAAGTTTGAGAGAGAAAGCGGCAAATCGCCCTTTGAGAGAGGATAGAGTGTTAACCCTAGATCGAGAGTGGCTAGTAATAAACAAAGAGAAGTCGTTTTGGTTTACCTAGTTATTAATGAAAAGAGTCGCACATTAGTCGCAAAGGAGTTGCAGAGTAAATTAACCTAGTTATTAACGAAACAAGTCTCTAATTGGTAGCAAAAGAGTGACAAACAGAAATAGTCGTAATATAGTGGCAAATCAGTCGCAATATGTGACCATTTTACGACTACCATATATATGTCACAAACTAAAAATCTTGAATTCTACACATTATGAACAAAACTGTTGATATAAATCACTAAAGAGAACTCATATTAGTAGTATAAAGTACATATAATAGTAAGATTTAGTAAAACAATGTTTACTTCACTTAGTTTTGAATTTTTCTTCATTGCAACACATTCTCATTTAAAAGAACATGTAACACTTGAGATAAATTTTGAAATTATGGATGTTTAGTTTATAGTCATGGAAATTTAATACTTTGAGAAAGTTATTATTGATAAGGTGAGCAAAACAAAGCATAAATTTCACCCTAAACATGTAAATGAATCTAAAATGTGAAATTTCAAAATAAAAAAATATAGTGAGTGGCTAAACAGTCTTAAAAGTGTAGCTAAATCAGGTGTTAGTCGCAAAGTATTCAGATATCAGTCACAATATCGTTGCAAAACAGGTCTCTAATTGGTAGCAAAAGAGTGACAAACAGAAATAGTCGTAATATAGTGGCAAATCAGTCGCAATTTATGACCAATTTACGACTTCCATATATATGTCACAAACTAAAAATCTTGAATTCTACACATTATGAACAAAACTGTTGATATAAATCACTAAAGAGAACTTTTATTAGTAGTATAAAGTACATGTAATAGTAAAATTTAGTAAAACAATGTTTACTTCACTTAGTTTTGAATTTTTCTTTATTGCAACACATTCTCATATAAAAGAACATGTAACACTTGAGATAAATTTTGAACTTATGGATGTTTAGTTTATAGTCATGGAAATTTAATACTTTGAGAAAGTTATTATTGATAATGTGGGAAAACAAAGCATAAACTTCAGCCTAAACATGTAAATGAATCTCAAATGTGAAATTTCAAAATAAAAAATATAGAGAGTGGCTAAATAGTCTTAAAAGTGTAGCTTAATCAGGTGTTAGTCACAAAGTATTCAGATATCAGTCACAATATCGTTGCAATTTGTGACGTCTTTGCTACTAAATAGAGGTATAAAATGTGGACGCAAATAAGTCCTCAATATACGACGTTTTTGCGACTCTCTTTACCAATTATATAGTTCGTCACAGAGTAGTCGCAAAATTGTGACCATTATGAGACAAATTTATTTTCGACGCAAATTAGTCCTTATGTAGTCGCTTATGTAAGACCATTTTGTAACATTTATTTTTCGTCGTTAGTAAGCAATGTTTTTCTCTCCAATTTTTTGGTAGTCGTTGAGTCGTCGCAAATTAGTCTCAAAAGCGTCGCTATATTTTACGACTGAATAAGTAGTCACAAAATGTAATCCCAAAATGCATGTTTTCTTGTAGTAATATATTAATTTTCTTAGATATAAATAAATATGCATGGTGCCGGTGCCAACACATTCGGATGCCTAAGACCATTTTCTAAAAATTGCGTGGATAATTTTATTTACATACCATATTGTTAAGATAATCTGAATCAGTTAATATCTTTACCATTGAATGTGAGGACGATGTGTTTATAATCAAATGGTTTAAATTACTAAGTTATACTAGTTTGGTAGAAAATAAAAATATCGAACACTTAATTTTGCTGAAAACAACTTTTTATATACCAAACACATCATTTATATTATTTTTAGAATACAACAAATTTGTCTGAAAACAAAATCAAGTTATTAAATTCCTAATGAAAGAGTACAAAAATTAAATTATTTACGAATTCATTTAAAAAAAAATGTTCAAAAGATTATTGTAATCATTATCTACATTTTAAAAACACTATATATTTTAAGATTTTAAATCCATGAACACAAGGTAACAACATCACATGAATTCTCCACAATAAACGCTTAACCAATTCAACCAAAATGTTGCCTATAAGGCCATTGCCTAGCTCTTTGGCCTTTGCCAGTAAGTGTTTTATCTTCTTGTCACTTGTTTCTTGTATAGCCTATTATTCTGCTACAATGCTGTGTCATCTTTTGTTTCAGACAATGATCATCCTAAAGAAAGGCCACTTAGCCAAGTTCCACTTAGTGTTAATTGAACGTACCACTACCATTAATTCTCACGTCTATGACATAAAGCACAGGGGCCATGAGTACATGTAGAGATCAATCTTAAGTGATTAATTAGCCACATACCAGACGTTATTCAAAATCTTGTCCACCATGAGTATGGTTTGAAGTTATTTTGATTCTATTAGTCACCTCCAAACGAGATCTGAGCCAATTAGCACTGTCTTTAAACTCCTAGTTTGGTCTTTACGTCATATATACGATAAGCTCGTCCTGTAACAAATGACTCAAAATCATTTATGTGTTCCATCTGACATGTTAAGAACATCATATTTCTCAAGTCTCTAGCTTTGTGACAACATCTGCTTCACCTTACCTAGCACTTCAATTTTGCAGAACCACCAAGTTCCTTTGGTTCTAGTCGCGTATATCGATCATTTTAATTAATCTCCTGTTTCACTGATCTCATTTTTTTTTTCATGAATCAAATACTTGCCTCGTCAGAGATCCTTATGAAAGATCCATTTCAATTTAACTTACTTCTCCAGTCAAATCTTTCATGCTCAATGAATCACTACCGTGCTAGCTAAACTTATTTATTGATCAAATTTGGATGGAAGTAAGCTCAGTCGTAGAATTACTTAAATTAATGATCAGTAACTAATTTATCTCTTGATATTCATTCTAGATCAGTACTGAAAAAATCTTGCGCCTCTTAGTGTGTTGGCATGCATGGCACTATGCATGTGTATATAAAAATTGTTAAAGAAGATTGATAATAATTATTGCATCTGTTTTTTTTATAAGATAGACATTACACAGAAAGAGATGGCATTCGATAATAATTAAAGGTGACAATCTCTGGTTTTATTTATGAATACAAAAGAGATTGTGAGTTTTTAGTATATATATATAAGATAGGTTTGAGTAGGCCTGGGCATTCGGTTAACCATTCGGTTTCGGTTCGGTTGTATTCGGTTTCGGTTATTTTGGATATAGTAATATAGTAACCATTTGGATATTTATGAAATTTCGGTTTAGTTCGGTTCGGTTTCTTTCGGTTCGGTTATTTAAATAAATAACCATAACTAACATAAATTATATTAACATTAACCAAATAAACCAAATATAACCAAAACTAACCGAATATAACCAAAATTAACCAAATATACAATAACAAAAATACAAAAAAGGGAAAAATATTGATTCAATTTTACAAAATAGTATTTAACTTTGTAAATTCAAAATAATAACATTTACATATATTGATTATTTAAAATATTTAATTGTTTTGAATCTAGAAATAATTTATATTTTAAGTTTATTTTATAGTTTTGCATAATATTAAGTATATAATATTTGATATCTTCTAGGTTTTCGGATATTTCGGTTAACCATTTAATTGTCGGTTCGGTTCGGTTCGGTTTCGGTTAGTTTGGATATAGATTTTTACTAACCATTCGGGTATTTGAAGAATTTCGGTTCGGTTCGGTTTAGTTTTTTTCGGTTCGGTTTTTGGTCGGTTATTTGGTTATCGGTTATTTTGCCCAGCCCTAGGTTTGAGCAATAAGCATGATGAGATCACCTCACGATCAACATCGTTTTTTTCCTTTGGGGCACTTCTTCTTCTTCTTCTTGTCATTGGTGCGTCCACTCGCAGTGGAAGCGGAACTTGCGGAACCGTCTCCACGGGCAGCAGCACCATTGCGATTTGCTACAGCTGCAGCATTGCCTTGAGCGCTAGAACCACTGGAAGAAGCAGCGTTTGCGTTGCGACCCTGAGCAGAGACAGCTCCGTTGGTATTTGTGAACCCACTTCCGCTCGAAAAGGCGTTTGGACCTTTGGGACTCTTAGAAACACTGGCAAAGCCTGTTCCCGAAGAGGTGCTAGCAGTTCGGGCATCAACAGAAAGCTCAGCTCCAATACCTTTGGTAGCAGTTTTCGGAGATGAAGTGCCTAATTTGTTCTCTTTGGAGACTTCTTCAACCTGCCTTGCGCTGACAATGGCAAACAAAATGCCAATCACGAGAAGCACAGAAAACTTTGTGGCATTCATTTTATGTATTTTTGTTTGATGAAATTGTGTGTTGTGTTCTTCTAACCAAATCATACCCTCTATATATACACACACTCGATACGCATGCATTTATTAGGATACGTGAACATTTCTTACAAGAAATATATACATGCTTAAATGCATATAGTCAAATTACAACTACCGGTCATAACAAGATGTCAGCATGATACTACAATATCTCAACACCTCTTGCCAAAATCAATCGCACTTTTTTCTAACCAAGTATTATGGATAGATCGCGATATCCAATACATTTTTTTTTTTTTTTGCTATAATCTTCGGAGTCATACTTTTCGTAAGTAAAATACAGTATATATATATATATACACATATATATATATGAAAAGAGAATATATCTGAAAAAGTAAAACATAAAATAAACATACATTACATATAAAATTCAAATTTAAAACATATAAAATTAAAATTAAAATAGTTTTTTTCTTTTTCTTTCAATATTCTCAATAATACATTACAATAGATTCAAGAGAATATACATTATACTCTCGTATAATTTCTTCTTTGTTCACAGCATTTACTCTACCGAGTTTGAATTTGGGTGATGGATACAATCCATTACGATACATACATGATCTTGTCACCCTAATGAAAATTTTCTTATGAACTAAATGAATAAATGGAATAGTAAAATTGAACTTTGGGAAGGTTTACCAATGTTAGCTATATGGTATAACCAAAACGAAGAAAACATATAAACACGTGCTATGCACGGACGAATCTTATGTTGAATAATTTTTTTTGTCTTATTATATAATAAAGTATTTTATTAGTTTATTAGAAATGTCACTATATTTTAAAATTTGTAGCCTTTTTGTTTGTTTTTATCATATGTTTTTAAACATAATTCGAAATTCAAAACAAAACTTTTTCCAGATCAGTGGATCTTGGGGTTGAATTAGTGCCATAAAAGATCTATGGTTTAATAACTTTGTAATGAATAAATATATATATACACATACATACACATACGCACATATATAAATTAAATATAGAATTTGTTAGAAATGCCCTTAAACATATTTGTTCATAAACATACCTTTATATAAATTTTACATACATATATATATGTATGTAAATATACATAAATAAATAGTAGATATAAATATTTGAATACAGAAATATATAAAAATTTACCAAAATTTATATATATACTTATGTTATTCTTTATTTTGTTTTTTTCGAAATAGAATTTATATTGGTTAAATGATTGGATATGATGTTTATAGTACATGATACTTAGAAGAGAATATTATATTAACTTCAAGTGAAATAATTGAAATGATTATATATTATGAATAAAATATCATTTACATATATAAATTTAAATATGACAAAGTATCTTAAATCGTTTATATGATACTTGGCAGATTTGCGCAGATGATTTAACAGATTTTAGTAGACAAAAAAAAAAATTTAAACCATTTTTTGTATGATTTGAAAATCTTTGTTTGCTTGTTTTTAGTTTTCTTTTTATAGGGCTTTGCTTCCGAGGACATCACTTCGTCCGTCGGCTTTGACTCCAAGGATATTACTTCGTCCGTCCACTTTGACTCCAAGAATATTACTTCGTCCGTCGACTTTGACTCCGAGAATATTATCTCGTCCGTCGGCTTTAGCTTCCATTTTTTAGGCTATGTTGTATTCTTTCTTGGTGTGAAACCAAGTTAAAATAAAACTTCGGATGAAAAAGAAAAAAAACCATTCAAATCAAATATGAAATGTAGATTTTGATAATGATTGCGATATAGTTATTGGAATGGTTAATGCGAGTTAAACCACCACACGATTCGTCGAAGGCTTTCACTATTGGAGACTTGGAGTTGTTGATACGTTTTGAGATCCACTGATCACCATCAGTTAATAATTATGTGTTGTTGATACGCTTTGAGATCCTAATATAGTCAAACCAAAATGTAAAGAAACATAAAACTAAAATTGCATAATGAAAATTGAATAGTAATCTCAGCTAACTAAGCACCCAATATCTAGTATGATTCTTTTCTACCAATTTATAGAGTGAATCATTTCTTGTATTTATTCGTGTTCTTGTATCTACTAATCCACTATATGATTTGAGAATTTACAAAATATCCCACCTAAACTACCTAAATGATTATAAGTTAGGTCGTAATTATTGCATTTATTTTTATTTATAAAATAGGCCTTACACAGAAAGAGTAGTACTGTCTCATGAAAATTAAAGGTGACAATCTCTGGTTTTATTTATGAATACAAAAGAGATTGTGAGTTTGTAGAATATATATAAAGATAGGTTTGAGCAATAAGCTTGATGAGATCACCTCACGCTCAGTCCTTTTTATCTTTTGCCGTCCTTCTTCTTCTTCTTCTTCTTCTTCTTGTCAGTGGTGCGGCCACTCACAATCGAACCGGAGTTTGCAGAACCTTCTCCACGTGCAGCAGCACCTTTGCGATCCGCTGCAGCTGCAGCGCCGCCTTGAGCGCCAGAACCACTGGTAGAAGCAGCGTCTGCGTTGCGACCCTGAGCAGAGACAACTCCACTGGTACCTGTGTTGCCACTTCCGTATGCAAAGGCGCTGGGACTTCTGCGACTCCTAGTAGCACTGGCAAAGCCATTGCCCGAAGAAAAGCTGTCAGTTCCGGCTATTACAGAAAGCTCAGCTTCAATGCCTTTGGTAGCAGTTTTTGGAGTAGAGGTGCCTAGTTTGGTCTCTTTAGACTCATCTACGACCATACTTGCGCTAACATTGGCACACAAAACACCAATCACGAGAAGCACAGCAAACTTTGTGGCATTCATCTTTGGTTTATATGTATATATTTTGGATTAAATTGTGTGTTTGTGGTGAGTTGTGTTGTGTTCTTCTTCCCAAATCATAGCCTCTAAATATACACACACACTCTTTACGCATTCGTTTATTAGGATAACTGAGCATTTCTTACAAGAAATATACATACTTCAATGCGTCAGTCAAGTTACAATTTACAAACCAACAGTCAACATGATACTATATTAACACTTCTTCTGAAGATTAATTGCAATTTTATTAACTGGTTGAGATCTAAATTGATAGTATCATACTATTAATTAGTTTCTTATCTACAGAGTAATACTTTTTGTAAATATCGAAAAAGAAATAGTTTAGAATAGTCTATATGTAGTGCGATTCTACTACGTACTTAAGTTAAGTAACTTAACAGAAGTAGGGCATGGGCCACCCATAAAAAAACTTGTGATTTAATTAGTGTAGTTCCTAAGATTGGAGATATTGGCCCCATTGTTTCATTTTGATCATTGTTATGCATTATTCTTTCTAAAGGCATATCCAACAAGTTCTCAAAACGTTAAATGTTGAAAGTTTTTGAACTCCAACAAATCTTTAAAACCTCAAATTTTGATGTTTTGATTAGTGATACCTCAAATCAAAATATCAAAAAACAAAAAAATAAAAATAAAATAACAGTTCCACACTTAGTTACTTATGTAAACAATGTTCCTTCGTATTGGTTTTTTAAGCCAATCTTGTACCATGTTGTAAATATTTCACTTTAATATTATATATATATATATATATATATATTTAACTATCACATATAAGATCCAATAAAACATGAAAATTAAAATCAAACGTATTCATATATTATGTATATATGTAAGTACTTTGATATTATAAATGTAAATACTGTTAGTGAATAATTAAATATTTTATATGTAATTTTATGATTTATTGTGTGTGTAATTTATTTTATATGAGGATGTACCATTGCATCAATACACCTTCAAACTCTTATTTTGAGGCTGAGGCACCCTTAAAAGTTAAAATGATAGGTCGTCGTCGGATATGCCATAAAATGTTTATATTGCTCAAAACAGTTGTTTTATTATTTTTCAAACTCGTTATATTTAAAACTTTATCCTTTTGTAATCGAAGTATCAAGCATGTAAATACTTTTATTCAAAAAAAATTCTGTTAGACTTCTCTTTGGTCTCAACGATTTTATATTAAATTAGAGGTTCCGCTCCAAAAATTGGAGAAAGTTTCAAGCGACAACAGAGTAGTTTTCGTCAATGAGTCAGCGGAATAAGCCGTTTAAAGGAAATCGAAGAATAGAGGTCGTATGTCATGGTGCAGATCGACTAAGCCATCGTGATTCTCTCCAGAAACAGCTGAGGATAGCAATGAGGAAGTGTGAGTCAACGTAGACACCTGTAAGTGTTGCAAACCCATGTTCTTGGATAAGGAGAGAGTTGAACACAAAGCAAGAGCCTCCCTTGTTAAAGCTGAATTAACAAGGATCGATTAGCCTTACCATGCATCTTCAATTTGATAAATTATTACTATTTTCTAAGAACATTTAGGAAGATTATGAAAGTCGTAATTATCGTATTTGTTTATTTAAAAATAGTCATCAACATCACACACAAAGAGTAGCATTTATAATTTTTTTTTAGCATCTATAATTAATATAGGTGTCGACAATCTCTAGTTTTATTTATGAATACAAAAGAGATTGTTGGGTTTGTAGAGTATTAATATAAATTTGCGAAGCTACGATCATGATCACCTCACGGTGGAGGCCCGGTACTGCCATAAGCAACTGTGGTGCCACCTCCGGAACCGTCTCCACTGCTGGTTGCGCCATTAGGAGTTGCTGCAGCACGACCACGGCCTCGGCCGTAAGCAGTACTCCTAGAATAAGCTTTTGCGTTGGGACCCTCCGCGATGACATATCCACTAGTAGTGCCGATGCCAGTTCCATTTCCACTGCCTCTGGGACCTTTGGGATCCTTATTAGCATCAGCGTTGCCATTGCCATAACCGGTAGCGCTGCTGTAAACAATAACAGTAAGCTCAGCTCCAACGCCGTTGGTAGTGCCAGTATTGGGAATAGAGATGTTTAATTCGGTCTCTTTGGATCCTTCTTGGAGCTGCCTGATTGCACCAACACTGGCACACACAACTCCAATCAAGAGAAGTACAACAAACTTTATGGTATTCATCTTTGAATATTTCTCTCCTTTTTGCTTTATAATTACTGTTTTTTTTTTTTTTTTTGTGTAGTGGGTTGTTTGCTGTGTTACGCCCACATTGTAGCCTCTATGTAATTATGTATACACTCTCTACATGTATTTATTAGGATATGAATTCATTTCTTACAAGAAAAATATAATATTTAATATTTTAAGTCATAACTAATAGTCTTACCTATATGTCAAAGTAAACAGGTTTACATTTTGGAAAGTATTTTTAATAATTTTTCTTGTGATTTAATTATGTGACTATCAGATATTTAATTAGTTATTTGTCTGACGTAAGAGTAAACCGGTGTCGTGAAATTGTAGTAGATATATATGTATTGTAGAGACTTAATTGTAGATTAATTTTACAAACAACAATGGATTGCATTAACTCTTATGAATTGATATTTGAAAAGATACATATCTTTTTGGACTATCTCCATACTGTATGTATGTACTACGATGTAAAACATTGCGATCTTAAAATATACATTTTTTTCTTACTTTTCATAAGTACCATAAATTAATTTCACTTAACAATTATCTTTGCAAATTTTTCAAATGATTTGTATATCTTAATGATATTGTTTATGTTATAAATATATATATTTTTTATTTATTTATGTTATAAATATGCCACGGTGACTTGCGTTTGGTTAATTGTATATTATTTTATATCCAGTTCTACCATTTTCCTTTGAAGAATATTTACAAATGTTGAAATATGTATCTAGAAACATGCATGTATAAAAATTTTAGAGACATGATTTATCTAAATTAATTAAAAATATTTGTTTACAACATCCAATATTACGATTGATGGCCCTCGAGCGTGGCTATTATATATGGACGTTTGAATCCATTGATCATGTATATAAGTATAACTATACATTTTAGGATGATCAGAATCAATAAATATATCCAAGTTCTACATATGAGAAAAGTCTAATCCTAGCTCAGAAAATTGTGCGGACCTAAAGCTCAGATTGCTGATTAACATAAATGTCGACATGTATACTATTTTCCAAATATAATTACGATCGATATCATATGGTTTACCGTTTACTAAAATATCTTATTTGAGAACATTACGTAAAAAACATGAATACTACTGCAGTCATCATTTATCACCATAAGATATTGAAATTGTCGATTATGTCAAGGTTAAATGTATTCAAGTAATTCAGCAAACCAATTAACTTCAAATCTCTTTCGCGTTTATTCATTTCTTTGTAACAAGTGAGTAAGTGACAAACACAAACACGTATATATAGTATACATGTGAATGTATGTATGTGTGTGACGGGTATATATAGCCAATGATGCTGTAAAAGAACTCACAAGAATAAAAAGAAAAAGAAAAAAAAATACATTTCAGAATCCCAATTATATAAAGAAACAAGAAAGATGGAAATCACTAAGTTGCTTGTGGTGGTTTTCGTAGGAGTTGTGTGTGCCAATGCCGCAAGGCATCTCCCTGAATATACCAAATTCATGGACAAACATTTATTAGAAGTTGAGCCTAATTGTGCCGCTGGTGGGGGTGGAGGTGGTGGCGGAGGAGCTACCGTTGAAGGTGGTACGGACAACGGAACCAACGATAGAGCGAACGGCAACGGAGATGCGAATGGAAACGGGAATGGGAATGGACGTGCCGACTGTCTCGGAGGCGTAGAAGTTGGAGGTGGCGGTGGTGGTGGAGGCGGAGGTGGAGCCGGTGGCGGTTCTGGCGGTAGTACTGGTAGTTATTTTAACGGAAGTGGTAGCGGTATGGGTTATGGTAGCGGTAATGGTAGTGTCAGTAGCACTGGCGAGTATTCGGCAAGCGGAGGTGGTGGCGGCGGTGGTGAAGGTAGTGGCGGTGGTGGTGGCGGTGATGGTAGTAGTGGTAGCAGCAGCGGAAGCGGAAGTGGTAGTGGCAGCGGAAGCGGAACCGCTATGGGCCCTGGTGTGTACATAAGTGTAAGTGGTGGAGGCGGCGGTGGCGGTGGTGGAGGTGGAGGCGGTGGAGGCGGTGGCGGTATTGGTGCTAGCGGAAGCGGCAGCGGTAGTGGCAGCGGTAGCGGAAGCGGAAGCGGCACTGTCCATTCTTAACGTTTAAATGGTATCTAGTCTTATGTGTGTGCGTGTCCTTAACGTCAGCTTCTATTTATAACATTCTTATCATTGGGTGATCATGCTCGTGTTGTGTAATGTTTCGTTTTTACAGTTATATTCTGGCATAGTTAAATAACTTTTGAAATATATAAAAATGCAAAAGAAAGAAATAAATAAATTTCTGGATGCCGAAAAGTTGCGGCATTGCATTTTTAAAACGTTAAAATATGCAGAAGAAAAAAATAGTATACTGTTTAACCGTTGTGTTTTTTTTTTCCTTGTCAAATCGCAAAGCTTGCTTGGGCAATTTACAAATGTTTTTTCTCTCTAGAGTCTAGACACAAGGGTATTTCTGAATTCAGATCTAACAAAATTGAAATAGTTTTTTTCCAAGTGAAGTAGAACATCATGTTTAGAGAGGGATAGAGAAAAATTATAATATCGTAAATCTGAGGTTTAACTATATGAAGTATATACATCTTACAACAATTTACAATATCACGAATTAACAATTTTAGCGAAACGAAGATTCAAAGAACAAGATAAAGATACCTTATAAGTTATCACCCCCCATTGCAATATGCAGAACACCATATTTAAACCTGTGGCCATTGAGGACTCACGACCTACATATATACGATGAACAAAGAATCGATTTCAAAAGAAGTCCGAGGATGTTGTGAGTCTTGCTTGATGGCGAATTAAATTTAACAATTCTAAGAAAGAAAACAATGAGACTAACCTCGAGGGTGCTAAAGACCAGCCGCATTCGGCTGACCACAACCGACGGCTCCTCTGTTTGTCCCGTAACCGCCATCTGCTCTAACTGAAGAGTCTTCACTGGCAGCCTACACTCACCCGATGGTTCGATGATGGCAATTACATAAATACACATAAATTTTACAATCTTTACAAACATTACATTTTGTAGAGTGGATAAAATAAAAAAACAGAACTGAAACAAAGCAAAATGAATATATTGATCTTACCATGCCATTCCTCTAATATAGTATGCATTGGCTATAACTGCGCAAAATCCTCTCCATTTGGTTAGAATTTCATTGGAAACCGAAGGAGTCGATGACCATCTCACGACCGTTGGTTGTGGCGTACACAAGATCGTGATGAATACAATGCTAAGCCACAGTATGCATTCATCTATCTGTGAAATTAAAACCGTTATTAACTGATAAGGCAGAGCTAAAACCAATACAACTTGGCTCATATTATTAACTGATGATATCACAAGTTAGTAGTAACTAACTAACTAACCTCGGACAGCGAAATTTTGGATTTAGTCTGTGTGCTTCCATGGTAACTCTCCAGTCGTCCAATCACTAAGCCTGATTCTTTCATAGCAATTAGTTCTTTTCTCAAATCTTCATCTGTGCAGCCGAGCGCGTATGCATTCACACCAGCCGAAATGAATTCCTTAAGATACATAAAATAAAAAATGAATGATGATGATGGAGAATAATGCAAGACTGAGCAAGAAAAAAAGAGAGAAGTTACTTTTAAGGTTTCTCCTTCACCGCGTTCAATCACGGTCCTGTAACGTCTTAAAATACTTATAGCTATGTTGCGTGATGAACGGTACTCATCATACGAGTTGTTGCGGGAGCGACATAACTAGATGGAAATCAGAAAAACAAAAAAAAGCTTAGAATCTCTATAATATATATGGATGTAAGAATTGTAATCAAGAGACAGAAACATTCAAAATCACTAACCATCCATTTCCTTGGATGATGAATTTGGCCTTTTGGTGAGAAAGATGAATGATGATGACACTCTACATTGCTCCAAGGAACTCTTGATTTTGGAGAGACAGAAGAGCTAATCAAAGGACCAAAAATCGTAGTTTTGAAATCGCAAAAAGGAATATGGGATTTGTTGATAGTTCCCGAAGGATACGCAGCTAACATTTCTTAACCATATCAATGAAGAAAATGCCCTTATCTGCCCCATAAAAACAAAAACAGAGAAAAGCAAAATCTCCATTAAAGCTAAAGACAGAAGCTTCAAGGAATGATGTATAAGATAGCTCCAGTAACAAATTCAGATTCAAACCCTAATCCCATCTCAAGACACTTTAAGAGGTCAGAAGCTCCAATCTTGCAAAAAGTCCCAAGAATCTCCTAATCATTAGCAGGATCTCACTACATAATTACGATCATATAAACTCATCTAAGGTTAAAAGGTGAGATTTGAACTGAAAAAAACTTACCCTTTTGAGAAACCCAGATTCAGATATGAGAAATTTGGGGTTTTAAACGCCGGTGAAGACTCAGATAAGCAGCAGCTATATAGATACACGTGTGCAGTTGAATTTGAAGCCACAAATAATTTGAATGGCTGAAAAACATCAAAAAAAAAAAAAAAAAAACTAAATGCCAAATTTAAATGAACATTATCTTTCACGAAATTGACATTGTAATCAATTTAATACACTATTTAATTAGAGCAATTTGATGAAAAAGTAATGAGAAAATAGAGAACCATCAAGAGTACCTTATCAGTTTCTATCTCAATTCTGAATCCCTATCATTTTTATGTTGTTGCGAACATAAAAGGAAGCATTTTTTTTTTTTTATGTGGAGGAGTCAAACCCAACTTGATCCTCTTTCCTTTTTGATTCTTTTACTCTCCATCTTCATTCTCACTTCAGAAGCTTTGTCCCACAGTCCCATGTCCGCATACATGTTGTACAACAGTACATAAGGTGTTGAGCTCTCTGGTTCGAGTCTCGACATTGCTTCAGCTGCAACATGTGCGAGTGCTACATTGTTATAAATCCTACAAGCATCTAATAATCCACCCCATACCGTCTTGTCTGGCTCAAAAGGCATACTCTTTATCACATCCATAGCCTCTACAAACTGCCCTTGTCCACTGATTACATTGACCAGGGAAGAGTAATGTTCCATCTGCGGCTTGATACTGTACTCACTCATCATAGACACAAACTGTGCTTTAGCCTCATCAACAAGTCCCGCGTGAGCACAAGCATTCAGAACCGAGACGAATGTTATGTGAGAAGGATGTATCCTGTTGCATTTCATCAACCAGAACAGATTCAAGGCCTCTAAGGCATTACCATGGAAAGCATACCCTCCTATCATTGCATTCCATGTAATTACTTCTCTTTTGAGTTTCATGTCATCAAAGATTCTCCTCGACTCCATTAACTCGCCGCATCTCGAATACATAGTGATAAGCGCATTGTGGACAGGCACGTCAGGGATCACAGTCTTCAAAACGATTTGGTGCATCTGCATCCCCAAGCGTAGATTCACAAGCCCGGTTGATACACTGAGAAGAGAAGTTAGAGTATGTGGGTCAGGCTTCTCTCCTTCAATGTTCATCCGGATAAACACATCAACAGCTTCTTTGTAGTCCTTGTTTTTCTCGTAAGCTGCTATAATAGTGTTCCACGATACTGTAGTTTTCTCCGGCGTTTTTTCAAAGTAATGACGAGCGAGCTCTACGTTGCCAACACTAGCATAACCCGAGACCATCATGTTCCACGAGTGTGTATCAGGGTTTGACATTTCCGTAAACAGATCAAAAGCCTCTTCCATCCTAGACACATGTACGTATCCATCAATCATAGTGTTCCAAGAAATCGTATCACGGTCTTTCATCTGATCAAATAACAACCGAGCAGACACCACATCACCTACTTTCAAGTAAGATTTGATCATGGAGTTCCAAGATACAACATTTCTATGGAATCTGTCTCTAAACTCACCTCCATGATGATGATGATGATGATCATCAGGAATCTGATCAAACAGACGTCGAGCTGCTTCTACTTGTCCTCTCTGCCCATATCCAACAATCAAAGTATTATAAGCATAAACCAAATCTTCCTTCCCTGAATCTATACTACCATATTGACTCAAAACACAAGCAGCTTCTTCAAGTCTCTCGTTTTTAATAAGACCAGCCACAAGTGCACATAAAGAAGACGAATCCTTCTCAGGCATTCTCCGAAACAACTCAACCGCGCGATTCACTTCACCGTTGTGACAAAACCCAGTGATCATAGCACTCCACGACACACCATTTCTCTCAGGCATTTTCTCAAATAACAAGAAAGCTTCACTTACCTTCCTATTCTTCGCATAACCACTAATCATAGTGTTCCAAGAAAAAGAATCCCTTGAAGGCATTTCATCGAACAGCTTCCTTGCTTCTTCAAGAAACCTAACCCCACCACATGAAACGTAACCCGAAATCATCGCGTTCCAAGAAACAACATCTCTCACAGGCATTTCGTCGAACAGTTTCCGTGCTTTATTCATTTCCCGCCTTTTCACATACCCTCTTATCATCGTGTTCCATGTCACCGTGTTCCTCGCCTTCAATTTCTCGAAAATCTCTCTAGCTTCGGAGATGTAACCCGATCTTATCATCTGGTTTAACTCCTTGTTCGTCGCTCGAAAACCCATGCTTGACGAAGCTGAAGTAGAGGAGAATGAGTTTGCACATAAACATTTATCACATGATGGTCGATACACCTTCCTCAATATCAACAATGCACTTCGTGATCGGATCATCGTCGTCTTGTCGCCGGCGAATTGCAACGATCGAAAGACTTTAAAAGTAAAGAAAAAACTCTGCCTTTGAAATTGGGGAAAGGTCTAAACTTGAACCGGGCAAATTCTTCGGGCTTACCATGTTTGAACCGGAAATAATTTGGTTCAATTAAGACATTCCCGGTTAACATAGTAATTGAACCGGGTTCGACACAAACTGTGGTTGCAAGTTTTTTTATTTCTATCCCATATATGAAAATGTTACATTATTTTAGCATACGATTTTTATTTGTCTTTTGGACCAGTAGCAGACCAGAGAACAGGGTCACGTCTGAGTAATCTTTTGCTGTTTGCTGCTGTCAATAACATCACACCGAGGAAGATCAAAACTGAGATGGATGAAATTATAAACATCAAGATCGAAGCTACATGGTCGTTCACCTCTTGTGCGTACTGAACCGAGTCTAAAGCGAGAAAGGTGAGAGGGAACGAGTAAGCCCACCACGCGACATTGAATCTTTTTATCGACTTCTTTAAAAGATTTGGCCTACAAACCTGAAAAATGTTAACAAAAAAGGTGTAAAATGTATTGTCATAGTGTTTTTCTGATTCTTGGTGTATTCTATAAACTTACCAAGGATACGAAGATGAAGAGAGAAAGAAAGAACAACATCTTCGCTATAGTGTCAAAGGTTCCACAAATAGTGTTCCACGCTAGACTAGCAGTGGCTGGTGCAGCGAAAAACAAGAAGAAAACTGGCCTCAACGTGGTTGGGAAATTGTTTCCACCTGGTAAGCGTTGATAAAGTGTAACAAAGATAACCAAATAGTGAACCATCCCAAGTGAGAACAAGCATAGAGCACACTCTTTCCAACCCATCTCTGCTGCTCCTCGCGCAGCCACTAGGTTTGCGATAACTGATACTTGGCTTGCCGGGTTTGCCATTATCGACAAAAACCTTTTCTCTGTTGTGAACCATTGGCCATAAAGCTTTGTGTCTAGGGTCAAGACTGGAACAGCAAAGATCCAGAATAGTGTCTGATACAAAACGTTGTGTGGGTCTATCATAGGAGCTGATTGGAGCAATAGAAAGAATGATATGGACGGAGCATAAAGATAGTTCACTCCAATGTAGTGCACGAACTCCTCCTTCACCAAGTCAAATAAGAAAACACACTTGAAGGCATACAAAAAACAGAGTGATACTTGTGTTGTAAGAGCTAGGTACCACAGGAGATAGTACACCATAGACGGGAGTTCGGTATGCGAATGGACCATTATCTTCCACAACAATGCTTGGCTACATAGAGAAAGGCTTATCCTGAAATAGCCTGCATGGAGACTACTCAAAACAGACATCAAGACAATGGGTTCAGCATCAGCCAGATTAGTCTTCTTTCTCTTGTTGCTGCTTGATCTTGGGTTATCAATCTTGATATGTATTTCTTGGCTAGGAATTTCCATCTTGGCATATGATGAATCAGAGCTTATTTTGCTCTTCGTTGTCCTAACCTAAAGAAAGAGTTTATTAGGCAGAGAAATCAAAGATACTTGTAGCGAACTCTCACAAGGATAGTTTTGGTAAGTTCAACAACTTGTGCAGTACATTACATATAAACATTTTTTGTTTAGTTTTTCAATTTTTTTTCATCACACTTTTTTTTATGAAGCAACATGTTTAAGCTTCATGCGCATAAAACATAAACAATTTCAACTGATTATTTTTGTAAAGCAAATTAAAGAAAGTGTGGCAGCAAAAAAAAGCAAGGAAAGAAGATTTTGACATCCAATATATTGATTTTCATACTTTCTGTTATATTATTAGTATTATTTTCTTATAATTGCTAGAATAATAATTTCTATTAACTGATTTATAACTACCTTTAAGTAATAATTCCTTAAACTTCATACAAAATACGAAATAGTAATATGGAAGTAAATAAAATTTGAATAAACCTGGATATTCGGTAGCGAAAGGAATTTAAATTGCTTACACACTGTCACCAGTGTCCGCAAAGCGGATCACGATATACTAGTGTCGACTCTTTCGAACGGATTGTTTTCTGACTCTGAGTTGTCGCCTTAGATCCCCGTTTCATCTAAAACCAACGTTGACCTCTTTCGCCCTTCTCAATAAGGCTTTGAGTGAAGCTTCCTTATATAAAGAATTCATGCGAATCCTAACATCCCTTTTTGTTACGTCACAACGGCGCAACATATGGGGGCACACACACATATTAACTATATTCAATTGTTATATATTATATTTTAGAAAATCTTTATGACCAAAATACTTTAATATGTCGTTGTTGTGCTGCTTATATGTTGACAAAAAGTTGGAAAAAAACAAAATTATAAAGCAAAGGCGTATGACTGTTGATTTATTTTTAAGCTAGACACTCAAAAGTTTTTTTTGAGTTTTGGTAAGAAGACTCCAAAAGAAAGATATTTTCCTATAAAATATTCATATGCATGATAAATGAAAGACGATGATAAACTATTTTTTCAAACAAGTTGTAAACGAATATTTCAACTATCTATTTAAATTTGTTTGTTTCAACTTTCAACCCGATTCGTTTCTTTGTTATTATTATTGGTCACACCAACAAAACAATTCAAAAGTTTCTTTAACCACTTGAAAGAGTGGTACCAATCACAAATCGGATTACAATCTCATACCCCTTTTCATCAAAACAATTTTTCAAAAACCTCTCAATGGTAAAAAGACAATATTACCCTTAATGAAGGTTGTTAAAAATTAAATATAATTAAACCAGTAAGTGTTCAACGAAAAACACAGTAGCTCAGTGGTTGTGAGCTCCATGCGTATGTGCGCGCGTCCAGGGTTCGAATCCTACTATATGGATACAACTAGGTACAATTAGGTACAACTAAGGTGCAACGAATACAACTAGGATATTTGATTTTTATTTAAAAATTGTTAGAAGGATAGTTTCATCATTTTATTAAAAAAATTTGATACGTAAAATTAAAGTGGATGTGTAGAAAAGAATTTTTGGAATAGGAGCATAAGAGAATTAAAAAATCGCTCACTTGATTGCGACCTGCGAGGCGGCATAAAAGCCGTGTGAGAGTTAGCGTTTCCATTGAAAGGCTTTTTTTAAGACCCAATAATTATATGGGCTATTTTGAACGTAGAAGATTTTAGTTTGATTCAATTATGATTAGTGTTGCTAACAGTATACAAACATACAATATCTATATTTTTTTTTTCATTTTCCTAACCAAAAAAAAACTTTTCATTTATTCGTATCGGAGATGTATATATATCTCGAGCAACTACTATGGATCGTCATCTAAAGTAACATCGTGTAGAAGAATATTCCACAGATTTTATTATGATAAAGATTAAACGATTATGAATATTTACTATTTGATGTTTATCAACTAATCAGAGAGGATTTTACCAAAAAAAAAAAAAATACTAATCAGAGAGGATACAAAGTCTTGCTAGTGAAAAAGTGAAAGAAAAGATGACAAATGATGCATTGGGAACAAAGGAGGCCGGTGGAGTGGTGATGACGAAAATGGATTGGTGTAAGCGTAGAAGGAGATTTTGGATCATAACATTGCTTTCGTCCATAGCAGTTATGGCGATATCTCTTCTCGTATTTTGCCTCACTGGAAAACCCAACAATATGAGAGAGCCGACGGCAGGTGTAATCATAACCGCGGCTGACTATTTTATAATTCAGTATGCAGCGTTCTTTGTTGTGATCCGAGCGATCGAATGAGTTTTTGGGTGGATATAATTCTCCTCCAGTAAAGATTAGTCCTACCCAGAGAGCAGGGTTGGAGCAGGCATTTGTCGTGTTTATCAGCCTTGTGACGCTGTGGTCGGGCAAAATTTTAGAGGTTTACTTCTTTACCATGACGAGCGTCACTGGGCTTATTGCATTTGCCCAACTTTTATTTCCGACGGCTGACCATGATGGCTCTATCGTGAACCATTTTTTGTTCACCGTTGGCTTAGGAACAGTAATGGGATTAATTTTTCTAGTTTTTTCTTTTTTTTGGTTAACTAAATCCTCAGAATTATGGAGGGGTCTGGGACTAATCTCTCGAGTAGGGTCTCCAGGTATGCAAATAAGCCGTAAGCAATGACTCATACTCAAAGGGATAAAGTTGAGTAATTCTGCGCTTGAGGAGAATCGATCCCTGGCATAGACCAACAGGACGACTCTTCTACCAAAGCTAGAACCACTAGCCCACCACCTCGTGGTTATTAATTGGTCTAGTTCCCTATCTCTTTGTCTTCCTGGGCTGGTTCTCTATTTATATTCTGACCTACGTTTTTATTGTAGGATTTAATTTTCCCAAGAAGACTCTCTTGTTGACGTGTTCTCCATTGTATCCTTAACCTGACTTATCCGAGACCTGACTTTTGTCAAAGTGTTCTCCATCGTAAGCGAGGTAGTCGGGTTTTGGTGTGTATAGTTATGATTTTATGAATTATCTGGAGTTTCAGAAGCTTACACAAAAAAAAAATCTATATGATAATCTATTTTATTGTTTTGGGAAGTTTTTATCTATATCTTCTAGGAGTAGAAGAGTTATGTTTATCGCACGAATGGTTTAATTCAATTATATCATTATCGTCCATGAAAGCGGCACCGTTTGGAAGGCCCACAATTTCGACTTGAATAAATTTTGAGGTAATCATATCACTCTCAAATCTCTGGCCACAAAACAAATTATCTAAATCGAAGGTAATATAAGGACTACTGTTTACGTTTTAAATTGACGGAAAAAACTTTCCAACATATTGTGTTTCGATGAGCCTTGGACCTCACGAATTATAAAACCCTAGGCTTTTAACCTTTTTAACTAAAATTTTGAGAGAAAGAAAAAGAAAAAAATAAACTTAGTAAATATAATACACGTAGGAAAAAAAAACAAGAAGAGTACATATGACGTCTGGCGAGGCAGGTCAATTAACCTTAAAAGTCAGAACCCTAGCTTATAATTGCCAGAGCCGTCGCTTACTTTTTGAGGGCCACAATCGAAGGAAAAAAATGGGCTGAATTTTTTTACTGTATGCAATAATCTAAATATTTTTTTAATGTTTAATTAAACAAAAACGAAAAATAAAAGAAAATGAGCTTGTAGGTACGCTCTCGGATACGAAAATAACAAATCGTGCTACAACTACAAAATCTTGAAGTATGATCTTGATGAAACTTTTGATATGGAAATCTACGAGTTTAATTCTAATTCATGGAGGCATGACATACCAGACTTCAAAATAGCACTAAATGCCAATGGCGTGTCCATAATGGGAAACTCTTACTGGTTGCTTTTCATAAAGAAGAAGAAGACTTAGTTAACGAAGAACATTATTGAAGAAACTATTAAGAAATCCACAAGGGTTATTCTTTTTCGGATACTATCTCCCTATCTTGTATAAGAGAAGATCGGCTTCAGGACAACGATACATCAAAGATGGAGATATGGATGGCAAATAATATCACTCAGACCAAAGACATGCCATGTCTTGGAGCCCTTTTTTTAAGATTGATTTGAACACTCATCGGTTTGGGACTGAAGTGAGTTTTTTCATCGACGAGGAAAATAAAGTGATCGTGAGTTGTGATGAGGACGAGGACGAGGACGATGACATGAACGATTTTCTATGCATCATTGGAGAGGATCAATATTGGAGAAAAGTGGATATTGGACAAAAAACAAGAAGGCCACGTATCTTCCGTTATGCTCCAAGTTTGCTTCGAATTTAGTTTAAATAACTTTGATATAATTTCTAGAATCTCCTATTTTGTTCCCTTTTGTTTTCTTTCGCATGATGTCCTTCGACTGATTACTACTGAACTGTGACTTTTTTATTTGGTAATTTTCTTTGCTAATTAACATTTACAGATCATTATCAACTCTTTAAACTCTAAAACTTACATTCAATGTAGAATCATTTATATTGATAGGAATAGTTCCTAAGGTAATTGAGCTCAACCGCACTAATTAAGTGTATTCTCTTGATGTAGTGATGAAAATGCTTCAAAAATGGTTAGACAGAGCACTTTCGATCAGAGAAATCGACCGCTTCCTCTGTTCTGGCTGTGTTCAGTTCAACAAAGTTGATAGGTCGATTAGAGACAATTTTTCTCCAACCAGATTCATCTCTAAATAAATAAAAAATCAATCACTTCCACAAGTTATTGTAGTCAAACTAATAATCCACAAAGTGTTGTAAAACAGTTGGAGTGGATCTTCCATAACCGGTCCATACACGGCCCATGTACGTCCAAGACAATAAGGCCCATTGGCCATCTCTTTTGTACTTAGTCGGTTTATTATTTCCTAAGGTGATAAGGGTTTTTCTTTCACTATATATATGTAACCTCCATTATATTGAATCAATAATAAGACAAGAGAAACCTCCTTCGATTTCTCTAGTTTACAACACGTTATCAGCACGAGTTTGCCCTAAACTCCAACTGAGTAAAATTCCTAAAACCCTAAAGCCGCCGCACATAAGTCCTTGTTCGTTCAAGCTCTCAAACGGAGGATAAGTTCGTGACCAGTTCGTGAGTTCGTGGGTTCGTGATCAGCTTCAGTTCGTGATCATGTTTTATTCCTACCTAGTCTGAGGTTCGTGATCAAGTTCAAAGGTATATCTGAGGTCTTTAGCTCCCGGATCAATTCCAGTCAACCCCAAACGGTGGAAGGTAAATCAATCTAACTTATTGGACACATATGAATCGAATCTGGATCTAAACTCTATAAGAACCCTAAAATCTACAAGTAAACAATCAACAAACAAAACCCTAAGCTTTGAAATCTTGAAACTCTAAAAACCCTAAAACTTTAGAATCTGATTTTTTGAGGTTTAGGATTGCTTAGATTGATTGCAATTGCACTAATTATACCATCTTTAAAATCTGGTTGTAATTGCTTGTTTGCTTGTTGCATAAAAACCTTAGAACTTAAATCCTAAAATCGAATAGAGAAAATATTAAGTTGTTGGTTCTAAGTTGTAGATCCGATTATCAATGATTGTTTAGTAAAAATCAAAACCCTAAAATCTAAGATCTTAAAATCGGAATTGTTTTATGTTTTGTATGAAAGATCAAAACAAAATTAGGATAACTCCCAAGTTAATTCTAGACATTATCCTAAAAAGTCTAGAAAATATTTCCTGAAATTTGTCTTAATCCTATCTAGAAAAAGAAATTTTATCTAAGAAAAAGGAAAATTGCTAAAACCTGAAACTATGTGCATATTTCCTGTTTATACTAGAATTTGTCTAGGATTATATTTTCATGCATGTTAAGCCACGAAATTATGTAAATAAAACAAGACATTACCCACGAAAATAATTGGCATGGTTCGGTCTTAAATACTGCATGTCCCAAACGAGAATAAATTCATGGTTCGGTCTTAAATACTGCATGGCCTAGACTATAATAAACGGCATGGTTCGGTCTTAAATACTGCATGACCCAAGAATATAACATTCGGCATGGTTCGGTCTCATATATACCGCATAGCCTAAAGATAAAACAATTACATGTTTCGGTCTCAAATACCGCATGATAATAATCAAATGCATGTTTTCATCCGGGTCCTGAAATCAAATGACCTATGCGAATGCATTGAGGATAATAACGATTGCACTGAAAAAAAAGTAAATATAAGGCGATATTACATATATGCCATCATCTTTTTGAGAGTCTCAAGAACCAATACCTTACAATAGAGAATCCTCTTGATCTTTGGACAGAGTTGAAAAACAGATATAGACACCAAAAGACGGTGTTCCTACCAAAGGCTCAACTTGATTGGAAAAACTTAAGGATCCAGGATTTTAAAACCGTGGATGAGTATAACTCAGAGCTATTTAAGATAGTTTCAATCCTTAAGTTATGTGGTAAGGAGGTTACTGAGGAAGACTTGCTAGAGAAGACATTCTCAACCTTTCACACCAATAACATACTGCTTCAGCAACAATATCGTGAAAAGGGTTTCAAAACTTATGCAAGTCTCATCTCTTGTTTGTTGCTTGCTGACCAAAACAATGAGTTGTTGCTAATGAACAGTGCAATGAGACTTCATGGTTCTGCCCCATTACCGGAAGCCCACAAAGTCGATTTAACTAAGAAAGAGCCCAAAGAACCCACAGAGCCCAAAGAGACTAACTACGTCCATAAAAGCAAGTACCATGGTCGTGGCCGTGGTGGAAGAGGACGTGGTGGTCGTGGCAATTACCAAGGGAACCGGTCCGACTTCGACCGTGGCCGTGGTAGAGGCCGTGGCCGTGGTAGAGGCCGCGGAATTCACAAACCGCAACATAAGCCTAAATCGGTTTGTCACCGATGTGGTATGGGGAATCATTGGGCTAAGACGTGCAGGTCATCTAAGCATCTCATTGATCTCTATCAAGAGAGTTTGTAAAAGAATCCGGAAGCCAATTTGGTTCATCTCGATTGTGAAGGAGATTTCGACCATGAGAATGATGAACAATTGGATTATGAAACTTCGGATTGTCTAGGAGAGAATAATTAAAGATTGTCTTGATTTAATTTCTATGTTTTATGACTTTGAATTTTATTGGATTATTATTTTGGTTTAAATTCAATAATAGTATTACCTTTAAATATGCATTTGTTATGCTTTTATGGCTAAAACATAAATTCTTGTCTATATTGAGAAATGGCTGAGGACAAGAATATAATTGTGGTGGATAGTGGATCAAGCCACACAATTTTGAATGATAAGAGATATTTTGCATAATCTCATTTTGAAAAAAAATGCCAATATTAGCATAATAACGGATATAGCAAGTTTAATTGAAGGCTACGGCCAGACACACATCTTGAACTAAGTGATGCCTTATATTCACCCAGCTCTAAAGGAGCTTATTAAGTCTAAAAGACATTCATTTGAATGGTTTACATGTTAAAACTAAGGGTGAAGGAAACCAAGAGTTCCTATACATTATTGAAATCACCCAATGATCTAAGAAAATCCTAGAGACTATACCCGCATTATTTACTGGTTTTTACCATGATAAGATTAATATGATAGAGGCTAATTTGGCAATGAATAGAATGTTCAATGAACAATGCACTTTATGGCATGACCGGCTTGGCCATTCGGGTTCTAACATGATGCGTAAGCTAATTATGAATTCTAATGGGCACACTCTAAAATAGAGAAGAGTTATTCCTAAAAATCTCATATGTGTAGCATGTACACAAGGGAAACTCATTTATAAGGCCATCACCAGTCAAAGTAACTAAAGAGATTTTCCACTTAAGACTATACGTCTAGACAATGCTGGTGAACTTACATCCCAAGCGTTTAACGATTATTGTATGTCCATGGGGGAAAGTGTGGAATATCCCGTGGCACATGTACATACACATAATGGATTAGCTGAATCCTTCATTAAACAAATACAATTGATTGCTCGACCATTACTCCTGAGGTCGAAGCTTCCTGTGTCGGCTTGGGGACACGCAATATTACATGGAACAGAAATTATACGTATCAGGCCATCTAGTGAGAATAAAGAATAAATATTTGCCATCCCAATTATTAACGGGTCATGAGCCAGACATATCCCATCTAAAGACATTCGGGTGTGCCGTTTATGTACCGATTGCATCATCACAGAGAATAAAGATGGGACCTCAAGGAGGATGGGAATATATATTGGATATGATTCTCCCACCATTATTAAGTATCTTGAGCCAAATACGGGTGATTTATTTAAGGCCGGATACGCGGATTGTCAGTTTGCTGAATCCGAATTTCCTATGTTGGGTGGAGAGAATAACAAGCTGGTCAAAGAATTATTATGGAATCAAACATCCTTAAATTGGCAAGATCCTCGGACTCTAGCATGTGAGGCAGAGGTCCAAAAGATTATACATTTGCAAAAGCTAGCTATCCAATTGCCAGATTCTTTTGCTGACCCAAAGAGAGTTATGAAATCGTACATACCAGCTTGTAATGCACCAATACGTATTAATGTTCAAAAGGAACACAATAATCAAGTTGCTACAGAGTCTAAGGCCCATTTGAAATATGGTAGACCATTAGGTTCCAAAGATAAGAACCCTCGAAAATCTAAAAAGGTGCAAATCAAACCGAGGTTAAGAAAATTACAGACATCGCCGTGGCAAATCCTAAAGTACCGAATGAGGTTTGGGACGCTGAACCTCAAGGACCTGAAGGTATTGATAATAATGAGATCTCAATAAATTATATCATGTCTGGAATTCAATGGAACCGTAAAGATGTCGACATCGATGAAATATTTGCATACAAGGTAGCACTTGAAATAAATGAGGATCATGAACCCACGTCTATATTAGAGTGCACTCAAAGTAAAGATTGGTTAAAATGGAAAGAAGCCATTGACGTGGAGTTAAACTCTTTAAAGAAGAGGAATGTGTTTGGTCCGATCTTAAGGACACCATTCGATATAAAGCCAGTTGGACATAAGTGGGTCTTTGTAAGAAAGAGAAATGAGAGTAATGAAATCGTGAGATATAAGGCACGACTTATAGCACAAGGATTCTCTCAAAGACCAGGAATAGATTATGAGGAGACATACTCCCTTGTGATGGATGCAACGACTTTTAGATTTCTAATAAGTCTGGCTATAAGAGAAAAATTGGATTTGCGGTTAATGGATGTTGTAACCGCATATTTATATGGTCCACTGGAAAATGAAATTTATATGAGATTACCAGAGGGTATTGAGCTCAAAGATAAGAGTGGTTCTCGAGAGCAATACTGCATAAGGCTAGACAAATCCCTTTATGGACTGAAACAAAGTGGGCGTATGTGGTACAATAGACTAAGTGAGTACCTAGCCAAAGAGGGCTATAAGAATGATCCCATCAGTCCATGTATTTTTATAAAGAAGTTTGCAAACAAAGGGTTTGTAATCATAGCAGTATATGTGGATGATTTGAATATCCTAGGAACCTCTGGGGAAATCGCCCAAACAGTCGAATATCTAAAGAAAAAATTCGAGATGAAAGACCTAGGCAAGACTAAATTCTGTTTGGGATTGCAACTTGAGTACATAGATAATGGAATCCTTGTGCATCAAATGGCATATACCGAAAAGGTACTCAAGAGGTTTAATATGGACCAAGCTCACCCATTGACTAGCCCAATGGTTGTAAGGAGCCTTGATTTGGATAAAGATCCATTCGGTCCAAAGAAGGACGATGAAGAGATTCTCGGTCCAGAAGTGTCATACTTCAGTTCAATAGGAGTGTTAATGTTCTTGGCTAGCCACACTAGACCAGACATATGTTTTGCCGTGAAACTCCTTGCTAGATTTAGCTCATGTCCAACCCAAAGGCACTGGAACAGTATCAAACATGTATTGCGTTACCTACAAGGAACGCTTGATTTAGGTTTATATTATACTAAATATAACAAAGAAGGTTTAGTTGATTTTGCTGATGCAGGTTATCTATCGGATGCACATAATGCAAGGTCTCAAACCGGCTATGTATTTACACACGGTGGTACAGCTATTTCGTGGCATTCTATGAAGCAAACCATTGCAGCCACATCATCTAATCATGCGGAAATCTTAGCTATGCATGAAGCCAACCGTGAGTGTGTATGGTTGAGGTCGATGACTCAACATATCACGATAGATTGTGGCATGGCCGACGATAAGGAGCCTACGGTTATCTATGAAGACAATATGGCCTGCATCGCACAGCTCAAGGAAAGATATATCAAAGGAGATCGGACGAAGCACATTCTACCCAAGTTCTTCTTCACACATGAACTACAAAAGGCCAGAGAAGTTCAAGTGGTACAAGTTCCGTCTTGCGACAATTCAGCCGATCTCTTCACCAAATCATTACCGGCATCGACATTCAAGAAGCTTACGTACCAGATTGGAATGTGGAGACTTAAGGACTTCTAGGGATGCTTGGAACAGGGGGAGTAATGCGTGCTGTACTCTTTTTCCTTCACCATGGTTTTGTCCCAATGGGTTTTCCTGGTAAGGTTTTAATGAGGCAGCACCCCCAAGCGCATTACAGATATCCTACTTAGCATTTTGCACGATTATGTCATCTAAGGGGGAGTGTTGTAAAACACTTGGAGTGGATCTTCCATAACCGGCCCATACACGATCCATACACGTCTCATGTATGTCCAAGACAATAAGGCTCATTGGCCATCTCTTTTGTACTTAGTCGGTTTAGTGTTTTCTAAGGTGATAAGGGTTTGTCCTTCGCTATATATATGTAACCTCCATTCGATTGAATCAATAATAAGACAAGAGAAACCTCTTTCGATTTCTCTAGTTTACAACACAAAGAATATTATTGAAGAAACTATTACCAAAGTGAATGCTGATTCGGAGATGTCAAAGTCCATACATATAAAATTTATCAAAGGGGTTTTTATGATTAATTGATTAATTGATGCTAGGTTGTTAGTATAAGAATTATTTACTGTTTTTCAATTAGTCTCTTTAATTAATTCACTACTTGATTTCGTCTTATTCTTTATAATCTCATAATGTGATTGTTTGGCCATTGTCTCACAAAGAGATACCATTTGATCATGGTAGAGTAGACATTAGGATTTAATTTACTAAAGATCAATACAACCCACATAATACATGATTCTTTCCTTTCTCTAAAAAAGTAATATCAATATGATACAATCATATGTAAAACGTAAAATATGATCATCTAATTTCCAAGCGTAAAATTGGCTCAACTACGTACTAATATGGGTGCAAATTGAGTGGATTTGCAACTCAAGCTTGCAATGTTCCAGATAACCGCTCTGGAGGTGAAGGTAGCAATTCGAGAAAACAAATAAGTTTAGTTGATTGCTTGATGAGGATTAAAATCTAATTGCACACTTCGGATTGGAAATTATTACGCTCAACCATGATGAAAAATACTTGAAGTTAACACGTGACTAACAAATATAGCTTTTTTTTTTTTAATTACAAAGCCGCATTGATCGGTAATGATTTTTGCTTGTCTTTTGGACTTGTAGTGGAACCAAGGACAGGAGCACGTCTGAGTAGTCTATTGCTGTTTGCTGCTGTCAGTACCATCATACAGAGGAAGATCAAAACTGAGATGGATGAGAAGATAAGCATCAAGCCAGAACCAATCGGGTCTTTCACCTCTTGCGCATACTGAACTGTGTCTAACGCAAGAAAGGTAACGGGGAACGAGTAAGCCCACCACGCGACATTGAATCTTTTCATTGATTTCTTGAAAAGATTTGGCCTACAAACCTGAAAATGTTAAACACAAAATAAGGTAAATATCTTGTCATGCAATTTTATGTTTGAACGTGTAACTTTGTTTCTTTGTGTATCGTAAACGGTAAACTTACCAGGGACATGAAGATGAAAAGTGAAAGGAAGAACAACATCTTCGCTACAGCATCAAAGGTACCAGAAATGGAGTTCCAGGCTAGACTTGCCATGGCTGGTGCAGCAAAGAACAAGAAGAAGATTGGCCTTAACTTGGTTGGGAAATTGTTTCCGCCTGGTAACCGTTGATAAAGAGTGACAAAGATAACCAAATAGTGAACCATTCCAAGGGAGAACATGCATAGAGCACACTCTTTCCAACCCATCTCTGCTGCTCCTCGTGCAGCCACGAGGTTTGCGATTACTGATACTTGGCTTGCAGGGTTTGCTAGCATCGACAAGAACCTTTTCTCTGTTGTGAACCACTGCCCGTAAAGCTTTGTGTCTAGTGTCAAGACCGGAACAGCAAACACCCAAAATAGTGTCTGATACAAAACGCTGTTTGGTTCCATCATCGGAGCAGACTGAAGCAAGAGAAGGCATGAAATGGATGGAGCGTAAAGATAGTTCACTCCAATATAGTGCAAGAACTCTGCTTTCACCATGTCAGGTAAGAAAATACACTTTAAGGCATACAAAAAACAGAGTGACACTTGTGTTACAAGTGCTAGGTACCACAGGAGATGGAACGCCATAGATGGGAGTTTGCTATGCATATGAGACATGCTTGGTGAATCAGGCGCGATCATTATCTTCCACAACAGAGCTTGGCTACAGAGAGAAAGACTTATTCTGAAATAGCCCGCGTGGAGACCACGCAAGATAGACATTAAGACAATGGGTTTAGCATCGGCAAGGTCATTTTTTCTCTCTTTGTTGCTTGATATTGAGTTATCAATTTTGATATGAATTTCTTGCTTAGGAATTTCCAAGCTTTCCATTTGTGTATATCAATGAAAAAGTGGTAATGGTTTGTTTTGCTCTATGCTGTCCAAACCTTAGGATAGAGTCAATATATATAGACAGTGAAATAAATTAAAGCTGAAGGAGATTATTTAGTACAAAACACGTGGTTTAGGGGGAGTTAGTTAGTGTTGGACAAAGGTGATACCTAAATATGGTATTGAGTTATTGGAATCTCATAAGGATAGCAACTTTATTGGTAACTTTGGTAACTTGTACAGTAAGTTTCAACATGTCTTGTTTCAGCTACATGGATAAACATAAAAGTCAATCCAACTGATAAATCTATTATATATATATATATATATATATTTTCTGCTTTACCTAACTAGTACATTATAATTAAACAGGATTATTAGGTCCTCTTATCATAGGATATTACCACTATCTCTGATGGCAGCGACCCACTAGTTCTCAAACTTTTATAACGTTAAGATGTATTCAAAATTAGATTAAAAAAATATATTGCCTTAAAGGATGATTAGCTTTTTCCCACATAGCCAGATGAATTCACCACCTATTGATTAAGGTCAAGAGCCAATGTCCAACCACGTGAAATAGCTTCCACATTTCGGGAGCCATTGCTGCATTATAGAAATAGTACGTTCTTGGGTAATTTTGAATTTAAATTAAAAATTATATAAGTGCACTTAGTTTTTAGTTTGTTTAGTTTCTGATGATTAGAAATGTATGTTATTATCAAGAATGTGAGTTCTTATCTCATATCTTTGAATAAGACTTGAGTATACTTTTTGTGGTTTAAGTGCCCATATATACGTATGTGTGTTTTAGGTGAAAATGAACTTTAATTTAAATTCAACGAAATTGCTGTTTGTCTATTGGTTTTGCCAAGTTGAAGTATGAGATCGTTTTTAATAGATTGTCTCTGTTTTATTGTCAGCAACTCACTACGACATTATAATGTGGGGTTAGTGCATGTAGACGCTTATACTAGATATGTTCTGCGTTAGTACACCCCATATTACAAAAAAAGAAAAGATTATGTTAAGTATTTCTATATCGGTGATTTGTACAATAATGAAGTATAAATGGTCGGAGATCATTCGATAAATGAGTCATGTGGCATATATGTTGGAACTTGGAAGTCTCACACGTAATTTGTTGATAGCAGTGGACGAAAAAGTCGACGTTGTTGGATTAAATTTCAAAACCGTTTAGCGCCAGTAACATAAATTGGAATATGAATTCTAAATCATTGAAACCTTTCGTGGTTGTGTTTTTTTCCAAACACAAATACATTTTTCGTTATGAACTTCCAGCGATTTGCAAATACTGTATGTGGTTTAGATTCAATTTACAGGAACATGCATGGAATCATATCATGTTGTAAAATTATTCAAAAGAGGTTTTTTTTTATCAAGAGTTAGAAAGAAAACATCCCCAAAGCTTCAACATTATTCTTCACAACCTTTCCATATAACAACAAATCTCTCACACGGTCACACCAAAAGAAAAAAACACATCAACAAAAGACTCAACCGATGTTACATTTCTTATACAGCTTCTGCGAACCCAACTCGCTCGTTCCCAAAGTCAAAGACCGTGTGATATTTGCCCATGAACACATCTCCCAGTATCCTGCTCCAAAATCAAGAATCAAGATTAGAATTATAAGGCAATAATCATCACTTATTTGTTTTGTTTAACGTGCCAAGAGGTTCACCAGAGAGGTCCACGAGGTGGGGGGATGTCAAGTGCGGTAAACCCGCTGATGCATTGTGCCACTGGTCCTTCTCCAATCTTTAGTATGTACTGTTAGTTCCCACAAACAATATCAGTCACACAATATGTTACTTAGGGCTCAAGTTTGGATCCGAATTAAATTAGCTCTCAAACAAGTACCTCTTCTGGAGCAAGGTCAAAGACTTTGCCTCCAATGGTGAATGAAACAGTCGGCATTGTAGAGAGTTTTGAGCAGTCCACTGCAGACTCTCCATTTGGATTAGGCATGCGCTCGCATATCTATGGATTTTGAGATCAGAACAAAAAACAATGTTATTGCTACAATTTCAACAAGACAATAAATTCATACTCTAGGGTAATGGATATTATCTTGTTACCTCATTAACGTAGTTCACTATCCGCTCTTGAGTCATGTTCTGCCTCAACTGGCTCTGTATCCACACAACCGCCATTTCACATGGAGGACAACCCGCACCTCGAAGACCACTAGATGATTTCATGTTTTCCTTGTCCACCACCGAATCAATCCCCATACTAAAAACACGATAGCACACCACTCAACAAGAGAAGAACGGTAAATTATCATGTCTACAGAACTTTTATTGGAAGTTTACCTGACCCCTTGGGTGCCATCGAAACCGCAAAGACCAATTTGTGAGCAAATCTTCTGTGGTTGAGTCTGAAAGGAGCAAAAGAGTTGCATATATATAACGGATGTATAATTCACCGCGCTTTGTATCACTTTTTACGGTATTCTTACCTCAGCCAAAAGTAAATCCAAAATGATTTGTCCATATTGGTCAACAACAGTCTTGCATTGCTGGCTAACAACTCCTGATGCTCCAATAGCTTTGTTTATCATGGCAATCACAGCCTAGAAAATAAATTAAAAACCAAATGTTAACCACAAGAATAAGCTAAAAAAACTTTTGATCCTTTTTTACCGTTGGCCCCGCAAGTAAGGATGTTCCAGAATCTGCTATTGCGGAACAACCACTTCCACAGTAGCCTGGTATAAAAAAGAATCATGTTTTACTTTCTTCTTCCTGTTAAATACAACTTAATGCATGACAGAACAATATAAGAACTGAACGTACCGGTTGATTCACCAGCAATGAGAACCTCACCCATGTCAAACTATCACCAAAAATAATAGCTTGAAAATGAGATGTGATTACGAAACATCCATACAAGAAAATAAATAAAGAACAAACCTGCCAGTAACCCCTTTGTGTCACAGGAACATATGTATGTTCTCCTCTGAAATGGTTTGGATCAACACCTCCAAATACGATTTCACCTCCTTCTTCACTTTTTGGATCACGGTTAAGCCAAAATGAAAACACCGGCTTCTTGATAAGGCCTTGGGTAAGCATATTGTACCTGTGGCAAAAAAAAAAAAAAAAAAAAAATTGTTGTCAACACATCAGATATTACAAAAGTGTGTTTAAGTCGGTAACCTCAATCAAGAAATGAGTCAAATTAAATGTGCACGCATACCAAACAGGAGTGGCGTTTCCAACAGAAATCTCTTGGAACCCAAGACCAAGTAGACCATCAAATTTAGCCACCACGAATGTTATACCTGGCTCACTGGTTGCCTCAATAAACTCCTGAAGAGATAGGCAATGTACATAAAGTAAAGTCAATCATATAACCATTAAAAAGTAGTGTAGAATAATTTTACCTGATCTTTGACAACCAAATCACCAACTGTGACAGCATCATAACTAAAGAAACCAGAGATCGATCCTGACCCGTAATGGATTGCGGCCCTTTTCCCTATACATTAAATTGCATCTTGAGACAAAATTCTCTTCCACATAAAGCTATAAACATATGAAACTTAATTGGTGGTGTGGCCTATTGCAATATATCCATTGGCCGTTTACTAGCTCAAGATGAACGAATCAAAAGAGATAGCGAGCGTACCATCTTTCTTATATGTGCTTGAACGCGAGGACTTGTACTTTGCATGAAAGAAACAAGAAATCTACGTAACAACAGAAAGAAAACAATTAAGTTTCTTTTTTTTTTAATCTCAAACCAATAATTGTAAAGGTGTAAAAAGCATACCGAGAGAAAACACTTCCCTGATGGCACCCAAAGGTTAGCGCTTCCGGTATCAAAAATGACAGTAAACTTCTGCGGTGGAGTACCGATAGCAATCTCACCATAGTACTGAGCATCCAAGTAATTCTTGAGCGCTACAATGTCAGCATCTCCAGAATCACCACCAAGATTGTTGTTGTACGAACGGAAAGAAGATCTTAAGGCCTCTTCTTGACTGGAACCAAAGCGTGTTGCAAGTCGGTTGTTAGGATCCAGTTTCAGTTTTTTCAAGCCAACTCTGATTGTTCCATCATCATTGCTCTCAGAAGTGGCTGAGACAAACAACAGAAACAACACAAAGAGTGAAACAGCAACTGCTCTCGATTCTACTCCCATTTTTACCTACAAAATCAAAAGCAGTGATCAACAAGCTGAACATGCAACTCAAATTAAACTGACTACATGTGGACCTTAAATAAAATTACTGATCATGTAAAATGGAGGACGACTAGATATTATATATAAATTAATCTCTTGAAAAATATATCAGAAATAGTGAAACATGTCTCAAATCAGCAACAAAACTAGACATTTGATAAATTATATAATCTGATATATGACAATAAGATCTAGAACCATGAATTTTTAGCTATAGCCATTAATAATAACACGAATGTGTGATAGATCGGAACAGAGTGTTACAGCATGCTCACTTGACAGAGATTTCAAAATCAGACCAACCCAAAAATTCCAAGGAAAAAAAAAAAGATTTTAACAAAGCAGAACAAAAGACTCATCATGAATCAAAGTAGGGAAACATTAACTGTAAAAACAAACCAACACTAAAGCTTCAATCTAATCACCAGATTTAAACAATATGAAGACACAAAACAGACATGCAAAAACACAAACACGTAATCCAAGTGAATCCAAATACGGATCATGCAAATTGCAAATACTATCATGAACATCTGAAAACGAAATTTAAAGAAAAAAAACAAAAACAAGAAACTACAGTTTGATTCACCAAAGAAAAGAAAGAAGGAAAAAACCTGCAAGGCTGCAATTATCAAGAATCAAGAACTCAGGAATATTTAGGGGGAGAAAACGAAGAAATGGTAATGAGATCGATCATAGTAGTAAGTGTAGAACTCACCAGATGTTTAAGCAGCAGATTGTCAGAGAGACCACAACGGTTTCATATTTCGAGGAAATAATATGAAGCCACGACATTGAGAGTGAGACCCACTTAGTTCCCTTTGATCTAAGCCGTTGAATTTTACTAGATTAAGCAACAGAGTTGCTTTTGACCGTTGACGTTGTGATAAGATTATGACCCCACCAACTTTTGTTGGTAAGTACAGTAAGTTGCTAGACACTTGGTCGAGCTTTAAAAACTTAACCGTTACATTATTTATTTACTTGCAATTGTATTCAAATTACTGAATTCAAATTCAAAGTTATTCGATCATTATTCAATACCCCGTAGTATTCAAATTCAAAGCTACTTACTTTAATGTAAAAGATTAAAGTTATTCGATCATTATTTACTTACAATTGTATAATTAACTTAACGCATATATTTCTAATTTTATACACAAAATATTTTAATATAAAATATTTTATTTGTTTAATAGTGAAATCTGTTCGATTAAAGTTAGGCAATTACAAGCAAATCCTCTTTGCATCAAATGTTTTTTTTTTTTTTTGTTACAAAAATTTGTCCTTAAAAAGCTTTTTTTTTCTTTTTTTCCTTGTTGCAAGCCACTGGAAGAAATTGGGAAAATACAGTATGAATGGATTGATTCGTTGATTTAAAGAGATTAATTAGCATCTTCATTACTTTTAATCGCTTATCAATTACACATTTACATATGCAATATGTTTTTTTCTCATTTTGACATCTTATGTACGTATTAAAGAACCCATAGTTAAGTTAATTCCATAATTTCACAAATGGATTGGATATTTTCCTATTTTAACTATGTTACTACGTTAATTACCTTAATTGTAAAACCTCTATAATATATTATATTTTCTTTTTTCTTTTAAGTTTTTGATTCCTTGTGCTATGTTAGCTTGCTTGCTTTGCAATGTTTTTTTATATGGTCTAGTATTGGTCTAGACAAAATTTGAGAAAGGCATGATTACGTTGTTTCTGATATAAATTATTTTTTGTGAGCTTATTTATTTTTGATATAATTTTTGGTTTGTTTTCACCTTCATATTAGTGGTTGGTATCCCAATTCCCAAACGTGTATTATGTGAAATTTGTACACGCTTCTTATTAAAAATATCACCTCCATATAAGTGGATGATAAATTAATAATGAGATCAAGTGAGAGTTTGTACTTCCAAAGATATATAATATCCCCAACGTTGGGACGATTCACTGTATCCTTACTTTAGAATAAATCAGCTCCGTTTCTCTTAATAAGAAGATTGAGCTCTCTCGTTATGTGTAAGAAAGTCCGCCCTACATATATATGTTGCATTGACGTAGTTGAATCTTTCATATTCAGTCCAACCTAAATAAACGTTGAAGTTAAAATGACGCAAATGAGTTTATCACAAATTAGCCATGCAAGGAACCACTAACCGAAAGCATGAAATTATAAAATATTTATTTATAAACTTTATTTGGTAACAATTTATAATTCATGTAGTTCGGCTAAACCTAATCGTTCTATGTAATTTTAGGCCAGCATTTATTAGTCGAACATACTTATGGATCCAGTTTTGGTCTACCTCAAAGTTTCTCTCGTAATGATCCAGTTTTAGCATTTGATATTCAAATTTTACCGAATAATTTGATTAATTAATTATGGGAGAAATGATCTTAAATTAAAGCGTCTTTTGCAAACCGGAAATGATAAGCATCAACACACGAAAAATCCAATTGACTCTAAAGTGGCCACACGCAACTACATTTTGAGTTAACTTAGTTGACATTTCTACTCTTGTGCATGAATGCTCTGCATTGAAATTCGTCGAAAGGGTAATTGTTGAATAAAACGACTGCTTTATATGAATCAACGCGACAACTATATATTTCCAATCGATTCATATTGTTTTACCAACCATATATCGTAACAACCAATTAGATGTTATGAATTAGGAAAGAGTACTAAAGAAGGACGAATAGGTTAAAACAAGTATGACCACATGCGTACATGTGACTCAACGACTCCATTTTCCAAAAGTCGTAGAGAAGTCTCTCTTCTCGACCTCACGCAAACCTCATGAACATCTTTTTTATAACTTACAAAATAATAAATGGCGGCTTTATATATAAATCCATGACTTGGCATTTCCTTCATTTAATTAAAATATTATTGTATGTATAAACATAATTACGATTTCACCAGCAGTTCACACATATTAATTCTTTTTTAAAGAAAACAATTAAACAACATGTGTATACCCACCGTTTTTCATGTAACGTTTAGTTCCCTTTTCTAATTAGTAGCGTTCATTAAAAAGAATAAATTGGATTTTCTTTCAAACTTTGCACAAAACAATATTAACAGCCACCTATTGTTGTCTAATGTCTACAAAACAATATTACCAAAATATAATGTCTACAAACTGTTATTTTTTGCAAGATAAATTAAAATACATTAAAAGGTCATATTCGGATGAACTCAATTCAACTTCGAGTTTCAACTAGCTAGAGAGTTCTGTTAGCTTTGCATTGGTCCAAAGCTTAAAATTATCTTTAACCAAAAAAAAAAAAAAGAAACTTAAAATTGATACTAACGTTTATATTCTGGAGAAAAAAGAAATGAAACACTCCTAACTTCTAATAGAGACCCTCTCTAGCTCTGACTGACTGAACCATCTTTGAAATAATAACATGATTCTAATCGGGACTTCCAACAAATGTCATATGTACAAAACACGAGAGTAGGATCGAGAGGCATCATCTCGGATCGGAAGCAGATAGAAAAAGAGTTGTTAATATGTACTTGGTTTTTAGTGCAATTTAAAATGAAGCATAGTAATAAAGACTCGTCATATTAGAAAATTGCATTATTAGCAAATCATGAGTCATGACCTCACGTCAACTAGAGTTGCACGGTAAGTCAAACAACGTACTTTTGCGTATCGCTTCCTTCCAAAGCTTGGAGATATATTATTCCATTGTATATACTGTATTTTACAATATTATTACTCCACATATTTAATTTATCTTTACCAAAACTATATCGACTAGGCTATTTATCTTTCTATTTGCTTCATAGAAATGAAGAAACTTGACTAAGCTAAACTTTTCTTTACATTGTTGCCTAAATTTTTGGTCAGCTTATTTCAGATTTCATATATTTCATGCCATTCAAACTCGTAGTTTCTAGGAAGTTAGTTTCTAGGAAGTTGTTTCTCTTTGTTTAACAAATATTAAAGCGTACAGATTTTTAGGTGACTTATTAATTAGATAGCAAATTACGTGTCAAATTATTGTGGCAGCATTTATTGACCTATTGCAATTTTTTATATATGGATAATAAAAAATGTTATTAAATGTTTTCGATAATTAAGTGTTATTATGTAGGACACTTATTTGATGATATCTCATTATCTTTAATCAAGGTATGGCCAAGCTATTGCTCCCTCTATAATTTTCTAGTATTTTTTTTTGTATCACAAAAAAATAATTTTCGGTCTACTTTTATGCTAAGAAATTATAAATTTCAAAAACCACTAAATGGAAATTTAAAAGTTTGATGAAATATTGTTGGTTAATAATTATAAAATATCTTATTATAAATAAATAATATATTTATTGCTAGACATTAAATATTTTTCTTAATTCATGTAAATATCTTAAAACATCACCTGGAAGGAGTAGGTTTGTGTATCGGCGCTCACATGTGATGTGTATTTATTTATACATCCAAAAGAAAGGTCAAATTTAAAGATTTAAAAGGTCTAAACTAAGTTCAGTACGTCACTACTTTTGCAAATACATAGCTATTATATTCGAAATTAAATTATATATTGTTCTTTTGTATATTTACTGGTATTTTGGTACGAAACAGAACAAATATGAATCAATGAATAAACTCTGTTTCCTATAACCCAGTTGGAAAAAAAAAATGAAGATACCAAAAAAAAACAATTGTAATATTTTTTTTCTATTGGTTTTTGTTGTTTCCTTCGCCGTGATTCGAACCATTGATCATAGAAGAAATAACGGCTGCAAGAGCTGCCGTGAAATTCGGGTCAGCTGTGAGTGCCGTTATTGTGTCAGCCACCGCGTTTGACTGAGAATACGCTGCCGCCGAGGGAGAGCCATTGGAGAACTGCAGCCCCGAGAACTTGGACTGGTTATACAATGCTTGTCCTATTACATGAGGTAACATACCCGGGGGTAAATTCGCCATTTGCTGTTGTTGCTGCTGTGGCCGCTGCATCAATAAGTTATGGTCGTTGTTGGTAGTGGCGGCTGCGGAAGAGGAAGGGTTGGAACCATTTGCAGGCGGAGGTGAGTGAGTGAGGTCTAATGTGACGGTGGGAAACGGCGCTGAGGCTGAGATTGTGGCCATGCTTGTGGAGCAAGGAAGAACAGCCCTAGCAAGTAAATTTGTAGGGTTCATCATCCCATCATGACTAGACATTGACCCGGATAGCAACATGTTGGCCGCGGCTGTGGTGGTGGAAGCCATCGCTACCGCAGCTGGGGGTAAAGGATGGTTATGGTTTCCCTCGTAGGTTGTTATCAGAATCGATCTGTCTTCCGCACAACGTTGAACCTACACATCATTGCGGATCAAACTTATCAGCCAATCACTCAAACGTTTATATACACATTTGTAATCTCTAATGTTTTGCTATCAAGATTGAACGTCAAGTAGAATCTTTAGTCCAAATGTTTTGAAACGTACTTGTTTGCGAACGGGACAACCCGTGGCCATCGTGCAACGGTAATAAGCCCGCGGACAAGGATTTCCTTTCGCCATTTTCTGGCCGTATTTCCTCCATTGACATCCATCGCTTATCTACAAAACCATAGGTACAAACATAATAAATATCTTAATATATAATATAGTATATAGTTTAGTTTTTTATATATATATATATATATATATATATATATTACATATTATCTAGATCAACTTACCATGGGAGCTTCCGATCGGGCACGAACCGAGACACGAGCCTTCCTCATAGTAGCTTCAGCAGCGGATTGATCAAATGTCGCGGGGTTAGTACTATTCACCTTCTGGATTTTGTTAGACTCGGTTTCGGGGCTTTCTTCACGCCCAAGTCTCTTCCTGTCTCTAACCTCATTACTACGCCTCTCGGCCGGAGAAGAACCGCCCGAACGAGTTTTTTCTTCGGATGAAGAATTTGAAGCTTCCTCAGCCTCTCCCACTGCTCTTGTAGGGCCTAAATCAATAAATTGCCTTGGTACTATCGTCTCCTCAGGTTTCTCAGCAGCCTCTATTACCTAATCATATAGGTTTCACCAAATTTAATCGCCTAGTCACTTGGGGTAAATTCTATTTACTTTGTGGTTGACAGTCAAATTATTGTGTACCTTATTATTGTTCTGCTGCTGTTGTTGTTGTTGCTGTTGCATTAGTGAAACAAGATGCATCTGAAGTGAAGTGTAACTGTTGCTCACTTGTGCAAGCAATTCTCTAAGCTTTTGATTATCCATTGTCATTCTCTTCAACTCATCTTGTAACTTAACCAACTGTAATAATAATAAAACAAAATCCAATATAAATAAAAAAACAGTTCAATTAATCTATTAATTACTACACGATGTAAAAGTAAATTAAAAATTACCTCATTTTTCGCACGCTTATCTTCCATTTCAGAAGATTCTCCATCGTCGATCATTGACTCATCACTCTTTGTATTACCCGTTGTCCGAAGATTCAAACCAGTCTATTCAAAAATTAAAAAAAAAATAATTAATAATATAATTTGCTTTAGAAAATATCAAAAATTTTGATATTTATATTTGATTTTTCAATTTACACCGAATTATAACACGGCAACAATATACAACGAACCATTTTGTAACAAATTCATATTTTTCATTATGATTTATTGAAAAAGTCGTACTTACATTTACGTCGGTTCGATCATCTTGTTCTTCCTTCTTAACACGAAACCCAGCATCATCTTCACGACAAACCCTAGATTTCTTGTCGGAGAAGAAATCAACTTCGCCGGGAACTTCACGGTCATTATCTCCGGCGGCTCCAGAAGAGAAATCATCATCTTCACGGTCACGAATGCCGGAGAGACTCACGGGAAACCTAAATTCACTGCGGTTGGTGGAAACTCTCGTCTTCTGATCATTATCACCATCGTCATCGCCAATTCTAGACATCGTCGTCAAAGGATTCAAGAAGCGTCGGTGATTGTTGTTATGGTGAGTGATGATACGATTAGGGTTTAAGAGATCAAGAGAAGATGAATCAAGAGTGAGACCAGACCATCCTCTGTCCATATATAGAAGAAGTAAGAGATCACGAGATTAACGAAAGGAGAAAGATCTTTTTTTCTTTTTTCTTGGGTTTGGTTTGGTTTGGTTGAGAGAGAGAGATGAAAGAAAGAGTTTGTGAAGTCTTCTGCCAGAACATAAGACTCTCCTATAAAAAGGGTTTGGGACGTGGACCGATTTGTTTTTTTTTTTTTTCTCTCTCGTTTAATAAATTAATGAACTTCGATTTAATTTTTTCCGGTGACTTTATAGAAAGAAAAAAAAAAGTCATGGGAGTTTTACGTCAGATACTGCGTCATTTGCCCGGAAACGACCCGACCCGTAATACACCGTGATTCTAAGCCCGTTACATTTTCATGGAAAAATCCTTATTTGCTAGTATATTTTTTAGTTGACCTGAAATAGTCTAAACTAAAACAAAAGAATAGGGTAATTATTTTAAAAAAAAAAAATCTATTTTTGGATTTATGATTTACGAGTTTTTAGTTTATAGGGTTTATAATAAAAATTACTTACAATGTTACTACTCGAGTCGAGTCAATGTTAGTTTTCAAGAAAAAAAATACTGTAAATTCTTTTATCAATTTTAAGAAAATTGTTTTCTTGCAATTCTCTTACCTCAAATTTGTATGTTATTTATTTTCTGATTTTGTCAAACAACTTATGCGTTAAAGGAAACTTTGAAATTACTAATACTTATCACCAAAATAGAAAAATATCATTTGACGAGATAAAAAATATTATTAGTTTACTAGTATTTTAAATAAATTTTAAACATTTCGCTATAAAAAAAATTTTAATTGTGTGAAGTGATATTAGTTTAGTGGCAAAGCATAAGTCTAACTGTAAAAGATACTATCATATATCAAGAATCGAATTTTGTTCCTTATAAATGTAGATATTTGATTAATGAGACGGATTTATTGTGACCCAAATATTAGAAAAAAAATAAACTTAATAAACTCATTTGAAACTTCTAACAGGATGACCTGATCAATAGGGTTTTCGTTATTTAAGTTTTGATGTTGAACTCACGAGAAAATGGTTATGTGGCGTAATTGTCTTGAGACTACAATACTTGTTTATTAAGTTGGTGATAGATGATGAAGAAAGAGCATTGACTAGTTCTGCTGTTTTATCAAAGCGACGAAAAGTTTGATCCACCGCCCCGTTTACTGCGGCGCGTTCCACGTGATTATACCTTTTCTCTTTTCTATTCTTTCTTTTTTTTTTGTTTTTTGTTTTTTGTTTTTCAAACTTATTAATTAATTTAACAAAATACAAAAACCAACAAAAAAAGATGATGGCGATGTGGTTAACCGAGTCAACGATTTTGACGGCCCGGCTTCTTATAGGCTGACTGGAGACCGGTTCGCCGGTCGTTAGGTCTTACTTCCGTGGGCGGCTAGGCCCCACCTTTGTAATAAGCTCCTAGTTTCTTATATTTCTTGAAGATCTTGTTCTCTCTAATGTCAAAAAGAAACAAAAAAAAAAAAAGGAGACCTTGTTCTCTGAATACAACAAAGTCGACTTTATGCATTTTTTTTTTTTTTTGACGAAGTCGATTATATATTATGTTCGTTGCTTGAAACCGAATTAATTTTTGGTAATCATGGTCACCACATGTGTTTTGGAAAAGAAACTCATGTATTTTTGTTGAAAAAAAACTGTTATATAAAGTACAAAACTATTCTAGCTTAGTTTATAAATTATACTAGAACCTAACAATAGTATTAGATTCATAATTAATATACCGACCATCAACAAATTTTAAAATACTACAATTAACCTGTAAAACATTTACAATCTCTTTGACAAAAAGGGTAAATTATTTTACAATTTTTTAAATTCAAAGCCAAATTTGATACTGGAAATGATTACAACATTATCTTTAACAAAAGAAAACGATTACAACATAAAATTACCAACCAACCCAATAAAATACGCCATGTCAAATGAACTAAAATAACTAGATGGTGAAGAAACGTGTCGCCTTGTTTGATATGACCTTTGAATTAAAAATTTGAGAAGATCAATAAAAATGAAAATTTATTTTGAGTCCACACACGTAGAAATAATAGAGACAAAGAGACAAAGAGAAAGAGAGAGATCTTCAAGGGCTCCCACCTATTGATGTAGATCTGTTGACTGTCTACCGGAAAGACCGAGTCATTTGCTTTGACTTTTTTGGCCTTTTTTTAATGATCTCTCTAATCACAATTAGTATAAAATTACAGAAAATCCCATTTTTCTTTTCCTTTGACCTTTTTGGCACTTTTCTCCGTCCCTCGTCTCAATGTTACCTGTAATGTATGGGCAACTATTTTTTTTTTTTTTTTGAAATATCTATTTATTTATTTACTTATTAGATTTTTCATATATATTTTTAAAAATAAGCTCACGGATTCTCACGATGCATTTAGGTTTTGTTTTATACTCGTATGTAAGAAATTTGACATGCATCTCAAAATAGAATATCAAGTTACAACAGTTTTTCATATATATACTTTTGGTTCATCTTTATCGAATTATTAACACTAGCTAGATCGATTTATATACAAGCCACAAATCTGCTTCAGTTTAGTTTGTAATGTAGGTCAATTCTATATTTTTTTATAAAGGTTTTCTTCATCAACAAGAACTCTGTAATATTTAAAGTCTACAGCAGTGGCGGAGCCAGCAACTTTGCTTACAGGTGTCATATATATATATATATATGAATATTAATTAAATCAAGAAGTGTGTAAAAAAAGAAGAAACAAATGATATATAAATGCATATTTCAGATTTTTTTTTACAATAAGGAGATATTATAGAAATTTTTAGTCAACAAAAATGGAAAGATCATTATGGTTAAGTGGCAAAATAAATATGCATTGTGTCAAAGAGAAGAATAGATCATATAACATTGGTGTTTCATTACCAAGAAAATATAACATGGGTGTCATTATGAATATTTTAAACCAAAACATGTAATTATTTAGGAAATTTACCCTATAATTAACAAAATATATAAATGTCATGGGTGTCAAGTGACACCCCTCTTTGTACGTTGCCTCCGCCACTGGTCTACAGTACTTGCCGTAGATGAACTTTCTATTAGAAAAATCATAATCATATACAGTAGTTAGCGACTTCTACAATTTGATTTATTTAAGCCACGATTAAGTTGTAGGGATTATACATATATTTAATTCATTTTACATTTAAGACGGAGGAAGGAGCCAAGAAAGCGTGTAAGACGTCAAAAACGGGTCCACTAAAAATTGAAGTACTGTAATTAGAGACTAAATTAATCACAACTGAAAAGCTGATCTTACATATACATTTCTTTTTTCCACCAAAAAATTAAATGGCTCGAAGAAAAATAGAAGAAAATCTGCAGAGCTGTCTGAGATTTGAGTTGACCAAACATGATACTACAACTACACAACGTGGCCGATCGAGTTTGCATTGACGTAGAAACCTTGTGAACATATATGTTTTGGTTTTACAAGCAATTCATCTGACTAATTTGATGCTTTTCACACTTTTAATATACATGTGTCATGTTAGTTTTTAGTTCTGTACTACATCTATCTTATGACATCGTTCGCTGTACTTTTTTTTGTTCTTTCCTTATCATGTTAATATTAATATATAGATGAGATCATGAGAGATAGGACATCTTCTACCTTACAAATGTACGAAAGATCTAGGTTTTATATTTGAATCCGACATGTATATGGTCTTAAATTTTGACGCAGTCAGAAACCTGATTTTATCCATATCCGTGAAAATTTAATGTCTTCATATCTATTCAACCGTCCAAGATTTATATCAAATCAATTTAATTTATTTCAACTCTAATTAACTGTTATTAGAAAAATCAAAAAATATAGGCTCTCGATTTAATCTAGTAGTTTATAGCGAAATAGAGTTTTGAACTTTTTATGAAAGATATATTCATCTCATAAATCATAAATGATTAGCCAGGGTACTATGATATGGTATGGTATGGACCACTTTTTTACCAATCTCTAGAAAATTCGTAACTGTATTGGTTTTAAAAAGACTACATATACATATAGTATATATATATATATATTCTATGCAACTATAAACTAACATCATTTAAAACACTGAATCGTATATGAACAAGTTTCTTTACTGGCTGCTGCTTTTGGCAATAAGGTCAACAAGAGAAGAAGAAAAGAGGAAACCTTGAGCTTTAAGTCTCTTTTGAAAATCAAATTAATAAAATAGTGAAAACATCGATCCAAAAAATTCTTTTCTTGTACTTATTGATACTTTTCTGGTCATGTACTCTCTTAGCGTGGTTTTATACTACTAGCATTTTGATTTCCCACGAGAGAGTTCGAACTCATATTAAATATTTTGGTGTGACAAAGAATTTAATATAGCCAGCGGACCAATCGATTGCGGTCTTTCTTATGGAAACTTTACATCGATTTTTGGAGGCGTTAAGTCATTGGATATTAAGACTTTTATACTATACGATGAATACAGAAAATTTTATAAGAGTGGATAAGTCCAAAAGAGGTCTATCTATATGAGTTGTAGAGGGCAATGAGGCCAAAAAGTTCAACGACGGAAGAAGAAGGTAACATAGACGTTATCGATAACACTTTCTTATCAATCCAATTTTGACTAACTTAGACCTCGTGATCGCAACTGAATGAGATCCGTGTCTTAGTTTTGGCCAAGAAGATTTGCTTTGCACAAAACTGAAGTTTCTTGACTATTCATTTTTTCGACCACACGTAAATAACTCTTATCCAAAATACTATCAGGCCTCGTTTTTATCATTTTTCCATTTCAGAAATTAATTTACATTTTTTTTTAAGAGGCAGTATATGTTTCAAAATTTCTAGATTATATACCTTATAAATAATAATAAACAAAAAGAAAAAGAACTCTATGTTTTTTTTTGGTGTAAAAAAGAACTCTATGTTATTAATACGCTTCTCGAAAGTTATAATCAATTTCAATGCCTTTGTTGACAAAGAAGAAAAAAAGCAGATGCCTTCAAATATGAAGGAGAGAAAAAAAAATATTGGTTGGTTTGACGAAAAGAATCATTGGTTCCGTACCATGTCTGCCATCTTTATACCGAAATTTACAAAAGTAAACAAAACCAGAAATAATACTACGTATATATAAATAAGGTTTAAATTTCTTTTGATGAGAGCAGCCAAAAGTGCATACAAAGGAATTTGGTCTGCCATTTACGACTGTCTATTGTGACTGCCATTTACGAAATTGGCGAAAGATTCTTGTCTACATGCTGAAGAATAGAAGAAGCTCTCATTTGTTTTCTAGATTAATTTTCACGTACAAAAAAAAACAAAAATTTGGTCGAAGAGAGTCTACTAATTAGTCTAATTTGTAGACTTTAATTTTTGTGCTTATTAAACCCCTTTTAAGAAGAAAATAATCCAATACCTTTTCGTGCACCAGGTCTTTCGAACGCCATATTTTTTTTTTTAAATTCTATATTCAACACATAAAAACTGCAAGTTACTGGCGATAGTTTCGTCATAAATTCACAAAAACCAAATAATAGTTATTTATTTTCGATATTATTCCTTTATATGTTATCTTAATTATATATATATATATATACGAAAAAAATATATATATATATATATATATATATATATATATATAATTATATTTTCTAACCACTACATTTTTTTATATGTTTTAAAATTAGATTAAATTCTTTTGTATTAGATGGATCTATACGAATACATTAAATTTTACCACTATACAGATATATATTAAGATAACATATTAAAATATAACACGATAACAATATATTTTTCATGGTACCAGAACGAAGTTGAAATATTTAACTCAAGTAGAAAAGTTCAAGTCATCAGACTATATAATATCTCACTATTATTGATTGACAAACTAATTTAAACAAAATTGTTATAGTTCAAATGTTTTCCCATAGTAACAGAATGTAGTCTCTCTTCATTTCCACTATACACTTTTTTAAATAGTAAATTTTTCTTAACTAAACATAAGACCATCACTCACTTTTTTTTGTCTTTTTCCTTGTAACTTTATTCTAAATCTCACCAAACATTGCATGAGCATGACCGGAATAAATTTGGTAAGTAATTAACTAGCATGTGCTTTTAGAGAAATTTTCCTCACAATAGTCCAAGTATGCATGAACCGAAACTGAACCATTTGCAGTTTCATCAGAAAATAAACAAAGAGCTTTTGTCTTATGATAACAGTCAAAGAAAGACAATTAAAGCTAAACCTTTTTGATTATTGTGATCTTTATGCTCTTAAAAGGAGGGGCAATGCATTATCATATTCATATACTATATATAGCAAATGTATGTGTTAATGATTTTCTTTGTTTTGTATTAATATCCCAATCCATAATTTTGATGGTTTAATGGTTCTAATATCTTGTAAAATTTTACAAGATGCAGTTATGCTTACAAGTTTGCAAATGTACTTATGCATACAAGTTTGCAAGATATTCGAAAGGAACACCGAATATCATTTCTAAAATGCTTATGATGTATTGTAAGTGGAATTAAGTGCATGATCTATATGACAACGTATGGGGGAAACCACCTATATGTTATAACTACACCAATATCTATGTAAACCAATGTATAAAACGAATGCATGAGAGACTATAGCATATCAATGACATCCATGTAATAAACTTAAACACTATTCTAACTGCCAAGAATAGAATTTTGGCACATAACCAAAATAACCAACTGACGAATTTAAGGCGGAAACACACGAGCACATTCTGGTAAAAACACTTCCATGCAAATTAAGTACATCTAAGGCCGCTAGACTAAGGTTAGAGGTAATGGTTCTTGACAAGTAATAGAACAAGAGGAAGAGAAAGCAGCCTGTTAGCTTCCAGCCAATTATTACATCACTAACTCTAACCTGTTTTGTAGGCAACTTTATATTGGGCAAATCCATGGAGAAACGTCACACCGATGTCCTACAAAAACTTACTCTCTAGGTCCATTTTCAAATCTATAAATCGTCGTATAAAACCATCGCATTATGTCTTCAAAACAATAGGGACGGGACAGCCTGTGAGCTTTCAGCCAATTGTCTTGTATGCAACATTACATTGGGCAATAACATCGCACCAATGTCCTACATGGTATATAGATTATAGAACCATCACATTAGTTATGTCCCTGAAACATCTGTATCATAAATTCTCTATAGGAATCTCATGAGTTGCCATTTTTATTACCAAAAAAGGAAAAACATGAGGGCTGTGTAGTTTGTATTAAACTACTCTCATATGATCAATTAATGTACTATCTGTATGCATCATCTGTATATTCTAAAGTTAACTTCCTTTTTTTTTCTGATGTTAATCTTGATTTCTTCTTTCTTAGTTGTATAAAACCTTTGTGTTTACTTTGTTCTTCCATCTAAAATGTTTTTGTATCTGTTGATGACTCCACTAGTCCTTCACTCAAAAGACGCATTGCGGCTCCTCTAGTGAACTTCCTCGCAAAGAGAAAGCACGGGACAGGTTTTGAATTCGCCCGACACCATTCTGTTCGATACTCCGATTCATAATATACATGGTTGATTTTCTGTTACTCAGAAGTAAGAAACAACAAAACAACAAAAAAACAGAGATTGATCAGAAGCTCAATTGTTGTGTATAAAAAAAGGGATGAGCGCAAACACACTAAACCGGATTGCACACCTCTATCTTAAGATAGAAATTTACCTTTATTCCTTCTATTTCCTCTGGCCCGGAATTGTCAGATGTGAAAGTGAGAGGATGCCAAGATCTGGCTTCAGCTCTTTTGGCTGATAGGTTCCATGTAGTGTATGTCACTGTTCTCCGTTCCATTCCATTTTCCAAGCCACGCATCTGAAGAGATCATCAATATTAGCATACAAAAAAAAAGGTGAATCCGAAAAATCAGCAGGTAAAAAGGAGATAAACGGAGTGTGAGGTGCAGTTATGACGACTTGTGTTGTGCGTACTGTTAGCAGAGTTTGTACGTAATGTTCATCAGGGATGCAGTTATGACGTCTCTTTTTCTGTTGCAACAGAAAATGTTTAAGAAAAAAAAAGCCGTCATTTACTGAGAATGAACGAGATAACTTGTTTGTGGGAATAATAATACTCAGAAACTTCCAAACTGATTTTTCCAGTGAACAGAGACAACTTGTTTTCGTGAGTTCAATCAATTTATACCAGCTAATCAAAGTGACACAGAAGCAGTACGAATCAAGATAAACTGATAATTCAAGTGGCTGATATAAATGAAATTACGGAAAGACAGTGTACTTACAAGATAAAGCCAATGCTTTCTGGGATCCAGAGGTAGAGATCGCTGGAAAAGAAATGAACAAGTAATTCGTTATTTCTTCAAGAAAACAGCACAGATGAAACTATAACAGCATCAGATACATTAAGAATGAAGCACTACTTAATGGAAACCAAGAAGAAAGCATCAAAAGGTTCAGCTTTACCTTGCAAAATTTCTGAAAAACAGGGAACACAGTATCATCATTAACAACGACCTCTGCATGGCTTCTGATCAATGATATCCACTGAACAAAAACAAAGATAGATAAACAAAACTGCAACCAAATGTCTCTGAAGCTTTCATTCCCATCAGAAATTCAAACATTCCAAAATCATGCAAAGAAACAGTCAGCAAAAGTTTATTGCTCCCAAGGTTCAAATATGATTAGAACAGACCTGAGATCCTTTTCGCCATTTCTCTCTCCGTATAACAGGAAACATTTTCATGGTGTAGCGTTTATCTTTATCAAGGAAGCTGGAAACAAAGAGTAAAAGAGTTAGCTGCAAACAAGGACGCTGCTTTAGTGCTTTTGCTATTTATAGGACACAAGATGACCCGAAATTACCTGTCAACAAAACTTTTGGGTGAAGACATTAGATATCTGTATATGTAACCAAAGTCGTATAACGGAACACAGCTGCATCACAAAGCAATGACAATAAGATCATACAAGGATAATGTATCATACAAGGTTCTTTGATGTCGAATGATTAGAGAAATCAACCTATCAGACAAAAGAACAAATCTTTGATTCGAAGGATCCTCCAAAGCAGTTGCAAGCAACAATCTCTCTGCTGCAATCATGCTTGATTCTCCCCAAACTACCTGTTTAAAAGTGTGATTTCAATTCTAAATTCTCAATTCATCCATCCAAAATCATCACAACAACAACAACAAAATCAAAACCTCAATGCTATTCTTCAATTGCCGATTTTAGAAGAACTGAGATCGAGTTGTTGATTCATCAAACACGAAACCAGGTACTGAATGTATATAAACTGAGTAATTCCTCTGATCTGCACCCTAACACAAACAAACACAAGAGAGACAATAAGCAAATTTTCGTTTTTTCCAGATTCAAATTACAACGAATGATCTCAAAAGACGAACCTTGAAGAATCTATCCCAGAGAAAATCAAGTGGCAGATCACGTCGAGCTAAGAAAAGGAACGCGAGTTTCGGACGATCGCCGGAGTACGTGCTCCGCGGGATACGGGATCTCGCGACGGATAGCGACGAAGACAGCGTCGTCGTCTTCGTCGTGGCGGTGGAATTAGACTGACGATTGATACTGAAGAGAGCGAGGATGAATAACGCGGCGGAGAATGAGATGATTAGCTTCCATCGAAACCACACGGCGCCGCGACGAGACGACGACGACGGGAGCCGCGGAGGCATTAGAATAATTAAAAAAAAAAACTCGAAAAAAATTCGAGATTACTTAGCTCTGGCGATATGCATCTGAAGAATCTGGAAATTCGAATTCGAAATCTCTCTCTCTCTCTCTCTCTCTCTAGGGTTTTTCGAAATCGAGATATTGGGCAATGTAGCGAATGTGAGAGAGACGAGAGAGTGAAGGAGATGAAGACAAAGTGACAAATAAGAAGGAAGAAGACGTTGAAATCTGATGAAAACGACACCGTGTCGTTGTCCACGTGTGAGTTTTTTTTTAATTAGGAAATAAATACAAAAACAATTAAGAGACGATTTGACTGAGTTTGAGTTGACTAGAGGGGTGAAGGGAGGGGGGGGGGGGGTTTAAAGAGTGTGAATCTTTTTATTTAAGACGTTACTTAGGCACTAATTGCGGTTTATGTTTTTGGTATGTTTTTTTTTTTATTCGGGAACACACTAAGTTCATTTTCTTTTATTCCGTTGTGTCCAAACATTTTTTTTTTTTTTACTTATGTAATAAAAGTATGATTTTATTTATAGAAAAATGTCATTTCAATAATGAACTTTCAGATTAAATTTTGGTCATTTAAACCATGAATTTGATATTTAAAACATCAGTTTTAGTTGATTAGTTTTTAATATATTAAATTTTGTTGACTAAGCAAAAAAAAATATAATGTTAAATTTGATAATTAATGAAAATTTTGTTTGACAAATGAATTTTCAAATATAAATCATTTAAACCATGAACTTTCAAATTTAGATTATATTTGGGAGAATAGATATACTACTGTCTTTGAAGCTGATTATAATACATACACGCCATTAGTACAAATCATTAGGTTAGAACCTTTTAGAGTTTAGGAAAATATAGTTTAAAAGCTTAGAAAACGTCATGATTGTGTTATTTTGGTGCCGATGCCTTTATGTTTGAATTATGTGAATGATTAACCATTTTCTAAAAAACAAATTATGTGAATGTTACATGTTTAAAATTAAAATATAAAAGTATTAGTCGCAAATACAATATAATTATTCTTTTAAAGCAAAGCCTATACCTCCTCTCCTCTATATAGATAATACATATGACAAACAAAGTCTCTTTGCTAATCTGATCATAGAGAAATGCCAAATGCAGATCTTCAGTTGACAGGTCTCCATGGCTTTTTATTCTATCATCTATAAGGAACCTGAGAATTGTACGCAGCTTAATGCACAACAACAAAGGAGCTGATATAGCTATTTAGGTCACAGGACATTTACAAACAGCAGTCTTCAACTAGTAGAGCATCAGTCGGGTCTCTTCAGGTAATGTTTCAAGTTCGTTGAGAGCTTGCTCGATTGCATAGATAACCATCTTCTTTATCTGTTAAAATGAACAGAACAGTGAATCAATATACAAAAAGAGAGAACTAATTAATTTGGGTTTCATGACAAAAGAGCCAAAACAAATAGAGAGCTAACCCTAGCCTATTGATGATGTCTCATCCTTTTACAAAAGTAAAATCTTCCACAATCAAGGTCGACACTAACTTCATTTTGGTTAAATCGTTAGATTGTTGACCATGTGTGCAATAACTTCTATTTATATATACATATAAACTCTTTTTTTTCTTCAACACGTTGTCAATTTTTTCAACTTTACCATTTATCTCCAAAAAAAAATAAAAAAAGCAAATCACTCATACCAGATAAAAATATTACGGAATATAAATTTTATCTTCTAAATGTTTTCACGGGCGCATACATTACATTTTTAAATTTCTAAATATAGATTTGGAATCCTCGTCGCAAGGAATTCAGTTTGATATATTATTCATTAATAGTTTACGAATTTGACACACCTGAGTAAAAAAGAAAAGATATTACATATACCTTTTCTAATTTCAGCCCCTAGGTTTGATGATTTCTATAGAAAGATTGCAGCCTTAGCGAAACAACTTATCATTTTCTACGAATTTTTTCTTTATTGAGCAAAATTCTATTTATATTTCTTCTCGGGAAATTTTTCAATTCTATCATTTGTTTGACAGCTTAAACTAGGTTTCATTTTATATAGGTTTTCGGTCTCTTAATCAAAATCGGTCACGGGTGCCGCCGGAATGGTAGGTGGCTGCTTAATCTCATCCCAGAGTCTAATCTCTTTGTATTGCTTTTTTCAAAGAAAAAAAAAGAAGAAGAAGAAAGGGGTCGACTTAGGCTCCTTCCCTTCCACTCCATAGAGACTAGATAGTTTCAATCACTTTTCTTTCTTTGGAATATATATTATATGATTTGGTATCCCAACCATAGGCTCTTTATGACTTTTTCAAACTTTCAATCACTTTCTATTTTTGGATAAAAGGGAATCCCCGTTGTTGCAAAATGTGACTCCTCGTGTATTCTTGCTAGTTAAGACATTTACATGTCAAAATTTGTTCAATTGCTTATTAATTTAACTTTGTGGACATTTTTTTCTAGTAGTATAGGCAACTACAAGCCATGACCATCCATGCCACATGTAAAGACCATCCACTGAGAATCCACGGTGCTCATGCTGCAGTTGGCAGATATTCTTTCCAGTATTTACATGTCTAAACTTGTTCAATGGCTTATCAATATAACTTCACAGACATTTTTTCTAGTAGTTTAGGTAATTACAAGCATGACCATCCACTACACATGTAAAAACCATCCACTGAGAATCCACGATGCTCTGACTGTGGACTTCATAAATTCTTGCCAGTTAAGACATTTACATGTCTAAAACTGTTCAATCACCTATTAATATAACTTCGCTGACATTTCTTCTAGTAGTATAGGCAACTACAAGCACGATCATCCATCACACATGTAAAGACCAACTGAGAATACACGGTTCTCAGACTATGGACTCCATATATTCTTGCCGGTTAAGAGAATTACATGTGTAAGATTGTTCAATCACTTATCATTATAACTTCGCGAACATTTTTCTAGTAGTTTAGGCAACTACAAGCATGATAATCCACTACACATGTATATACCATCCGCATTGCTCGCCCATTTTATTTTCGTCAACTGAAATCTCATTATTGTAGATGGATACTGCGATATTTGTATCGACGAAGATTTAAGATTACTACACCTAGTACTCATGATGTTATTCAACCACCATCTTTCCACCAATTGAACCACATTGTGGAGAAAACATGAGTTCGGGCTAGACTTCCGGTATCATCTAAGATCTAGTACAATTGGACCTAAATTTTTCGATCGAGTTGAATTATGTGCTAGTTGAAACCACATTGTGATGGAGACAAGTCTTGGATCCAAGATATTTGCCATCATCCAAGCTCTGAGATCGCCAACCAAATATTTTCGACATTAATCGAAAGCTTTAACTTTTGTTATTTCTGTAGATTTTTTTCCCTAATTTAGTAAAACCCCCTTAGTTAATTAAAATACAAGAACAATCCAAGCAAAGTACTATATAGACAAAGACTTCACAAAAAAAGCAATTAAAAGCAGGTAAACATATATCAAGACATTGACGAGTTTTGTTTCCACGAACTTGAGGTTCTTTCATTAAGACACATTGTTGTGTTCAATTTATTAATCCTTGAGAAGAAATTGAAGTCGCTTACACGTACCAATAAACCACCACAAAAGCCAACAAGATTGATCGTATGATCCCACGAGACCACACCACGCCATGCCGGATATGCCACGATTTGAGGAGTTGGTAGTAAATCAAGAGCTAGCCGCTAGCCATTCATAAGATGCATTGGAAACCTTATGTGTGTAAGACGACGGCCACCAACAATCTCGGAAAACTGAACGAAGTGCATTAAATACACCGATCTTTATTCGGTAAGGCAACAAGGGTCTTATGGCCTTTAAAACTTGAATCTCTCATTAATTGCAAAGACAAGGGTCTCAAATGCATAGAGAGGTCCACTCTGTCATCCAATCCCTCGATGTTCTATTTTGAGAAAAGCCTTCTTGTAACCCATCCTTCTTTGTGTTGTAGAGGCAATGTAGAAGTCTTCAATCTCGACCGGATTTGTGTAAATCGATAAAATTTATCGATGATTCGACACCAAATTCAATCCCCGAAATTGCATATTGTTGATAGAAGGGGGGAAAAAAGAGTTTTGGTGTTGCATTGGTCAGTGAAGACTATAACACAACCCAAGTCTAAAGATTTTTTAATTTTTATTTTTGAGGCCGATCACAATATTTTGCATAAGACCTCACTAGTTTTCAATGTAAGTGTTTACGTTTACAAAGAAAAAAAAAACATTAAAACAAAAACACACACACACACTTTTTTTACTTTTTATGAAATATACACGAAACACATTTGCTCAAACAAACAAACAAACATACCATTCATACATTGAAGCTTACTTAGAAAAAGAAATTAAAAAACAATTTAAGCTTTTAATAAGATTAGGTTATCAATTAGATCGGATATCCAGTCATTAGGTGATTAACCTTAATGTTATTAGGTAGAAGAGATGGGTATTTGGTTAATTGCTTTCTAATTATAAAAAAAATAAATATTACCCGAACTAAAACCAAAACAATCTATCCAATATTTGGATTGAAATTTTTTTGGCTCAATCCCCGTCCAATTTGGGGAAAAAAGGTAAAACAAAAAAATATATATAATAAAATACTGAGTTGATAAAATATTTAAAGTCTACCTTAATATATATTTATTAATATAATATATTTAAGTATATATATATCTGTTTTTTAAAAAAATATTTTTTAATTGGAAAAAAGCAAAGTTTGGTAATTTTGTTTGACTTATGTCCAGTCAGTGATTTGGGGTTTTGTACGGCAACTACGTTTTAAAAAACATAAAAAAAAAAAAAAAAGGATTGAGTTGGTTTTGGTTTGGTTCAAATGCCCATCTCTCCTATTCAGAATATCCTTAAAAAAAAACCCATCCGCATCAAGCATATGAACATGCTCACACAACCAACAAAAACAAAAAATAAATGGTAAAGAGATAAAGACTTACCTCAAGTTTGTCCTCTCTGGCCTTGTGGTTCTTGGGAAGTTGGCGAAACTCTTCAGTCAGACGCAGACACTCATGGATGTTCTCTGGTGACACAAAGTCAACTGCAACTTTTGTACACGACTGTTCCCAATCACACACACACACACAAATTAGATTTTTCAATAAAAAGCAAATTGTACAAGTAGAAGAAGAAGAAGAGAAAACCATTCTGTTTACCTTTAGATTCCGAACTTGATGCGGACAACCCGCAGGAATAAATACCGCTTCACCTAGCTTTTGCACAAATGTCCATGGCTCGATCCCTATGGTTTCAAACAAAACATTTAGCTCGTCAATATTGACTCACGATACATCATCTCCAAGTAACTTGGTTACATACCAAATTCCGCCTTGAGTTTTCTTTTGTGCTCTACGGTTAAATAGCATGCCTGGTCATGTATCGGATGATAAACCTGAAAAGAAGAAATCATCAGTACCCCGAAATTAAATTCATTAAAAGTTGTTGCAGAGGTCAGTATTGTTACCTTTGTAACTGGACAACAATAAGTGTGTCTAAATTCTTTGCAATGCTTTCTTAGATACTCTTCTAACTTAGGAACATCTTCTCTCCTAAATATGTCCCAAAGAGCACTGCCAGTTTCTTCATTTTCACTGCTCAGAATCTCTGGCAAGTTCAATTCTTCTTCCATTTCACTACGGTCTCCAGTGCTCTGTTCTTCAAACTTGTCCTGTTCCTTATGTTTTTGTTTCAGAGCTTTGACTGCGGATATCTGTTCTTGACTTAGGGTTACTTCAGCAGTATGCGTCAGAATATTCACCTACATGAATTTAAAGTGAGTCACTGGACCAATTAAACCAAAACCAAGAAATAAAACAAATTAAATGAAATTTTTACCGCGTCTGACATATCACAGTGAAGCTTAGTCACTGAATCCCCTCTACCGAGCTCATCAGGAATCCCATAGGCAATGTAAGTTTTTGGACCCAAATCTGGTTTGATAAGTCCTTCCGGAAGCTTTGCTGCGATGTTAAGAATCCCGGTTCTAGGATCGCTATATTCTTGGAAAGGTAGTGCGGATATGAACTCGTCACAGTGACGAGGTAAAAGATCTTCAAACTTGTCAGAAGGAGGCCAGTCCTTTAGCTTCAACATCTCAGGCCAGTAGTTTTCATATGTTCTTCCTTTGCTATAACCATCAAAGAAGTGACGTGTATTGATCTCCACCTCACAATTAGCTAAACAATCAATTGCTTTGACTTGGGACATCTTAGAACTTGCTGGTGAATTCACGTTTTCGCATAACGCCCGCCACATAACCATTGGCTCCCAGCTTAAACCAGGTGTGTTATCAAGAGCGTCCCTAACAATTACTGGTTCACCTTTTGCCCAATGCTCTTGAAAATGCAGAAGCTCTTCTTCCTTCAAGACATCAAGAGATTTAGGACAGAAAAGGTAGTTGTCACTTGATTTTGTCCTTGAAGCTGCTTTCCTTGTCATCTCAGTATCCAAAGGAGAACACCCACAGATCAACATTCTAGGGCTAATATTGAATGATGCCAAGAAAGTCTCTGCTTTGTGCTCCAAGTCTGACATCCACGTCTGTGGTAGGATCCTCGTAAGCTCTAATATACAATCACCACAACCACCTAGCTTGTTTGGTGGACAAGTAATGCTTCCATTATCACTAAGGCTCCACTTAGTGTTGGATGGGTTAGCTTCTTCGTCTTCAGAAGTGGAAGAGGCGCTCGGTCTTGCAGTATCTAAACCATGCATATATTGGTATCCTTTATCAGCATAGTCTACCTCCATTTCAGGGCGTTCAGAAAGTGATCCTTCACGAATCTCTTGACAGCACTTCAAACAAAGTTCAAAAGAGCACTTTGGGCAGCTTCGGTGCAAGTCAACAATGGAAGTTGCACAATGATCACTGCAACACAGATGAATATTTCAGTAAGATCCTCAAGAAATTAAAAATATCCTAATTTAGGAGTGCTTAGCTTACCAGTATACGCGTTCATCAGTGTAGCTTATTGCCTTAGTTATTTCAACTTCAGAAGGCAGTAATCCTACAGAAACAGGTCATGTCAGCAAAAAAATGATCACATTTAGCAACAGATATTATGATGTCATGTGCAAGTTTCATACCTTGAACCTTCGCCTCAATTTCAATCTCTTGGTTCTGGAGTTCGGATAACTTATTCAGAAACGGAAGCATCAATGTAATCACGTACTGAAGATGATGGCGTCTTTCAGAGTTCGAGAGTTCCCTCTTGGGTGTCTGTAAAGACAGAAAACACAGATACCAGTTAATAAAAAAGATCCAAATCTTATGCAAATAGATGGCTAGAAGTAATCTTAACATACCACAATTGAACCATTCAAATGCAAGCATTTGCTGCAATTACAATTGTTACGGCAGAAAGGACATTTCTCAATGACATTATCCTCAGATAGATTTGGATACCTGCAACAAAACCACAAATCGAGTAAGTATATATTATAACGAGACAGAGATATATAGTATAGAGTTAAGGGAGAAACTAACCATTTCCTTATACATTGAAGACAGTACATCGTCACTCCACATTCACTGCAAATGAGAAGAGTTATCCTTTCCCCTTTCAAGCACTGATGGCAAAATGGGCCTACCTTCGATTCCTGACAAGACAAAAACATGATAAATATTACAGTACAGCAACACAGTTACATGTTCTTCTTTGATGATCGAATACAATAACACATTTACCTGTCTTACGCTTGTGCAGTCATTATTAGATATCCCGTTTTTGAGAAGGGGATCTGATACATCAGAAGCTGGCGAACGCGAACTGGAAGTACTAACATCAGCAACGTTTTCAGTACTGTTGGAAACTAAATTACGAGTCCTGCTTCGTGATGATGTTGACTTGATCTTTACACACAGTAGAACTTCTTCTTCCCATGCCTCATCTTCTTCAATCTCCACTTGGCGTCTGTCTCTCTTTTTCCTACTGACTACAGAACGCCTTTTACTAATCGTACAATCATCATCTTCAAAACGTTCCCCTGACTCAACCTTAGGCCTAATAACTTCTTTGCGCTTCTCACTCCTATTCACAGTTCTCCTTCGCATCCACTCACCTAATTTGCAATCATCATCATCATCATCATCATCTTCAGAACATTGCTCTTTCTCATTTCTCCTTCTTTTCATATTCCTTTTAACCGCTGAACCACCACCACCACCACTAGAATGCTTCCCTTTCCTGCTATACACCACTTTCAAGCTCCTCCCGCTCTCTTCTTCTTCTACTACTACCTTACTACTACTCCTACCGCTAAAAAGACCTCTAGACTTAAACGGTTTCAGACTCCTCTTCTTCCTAATCTTCCACGAACCACTCATTATAATTGCTTCCTCGATACTAACGTCATCCAACTCCATTGTTATCTGCATCTCAACAAAATCCCAAACAAAACAAAAAAAAACACAAAACGATTCTGAGTTTGATCGATCATAATCACACAATTAAACAGTACTTGTAAATCAATCGATTGCAATCTCAAAAAAAAAAAAAAAAAAACCAGATACGAATTAAAAAACGAACATTGTTAATTCAAACCAATCCGATCAAAAACAGATTCAACAACAACAACAACAAAGTCCATAATTCGAATTCGTGAGAGGATCGAAACTAAATTTTACCTTGGAGAAAAAAAAAAAAGAACAAAGCTCGAAGAACTCAGTACCTGCGAGAGCGAATCTAAACCCTAGATTCCAGCTACTTGGACATAGATTTAAACAATTCAGAGAAAGAGAAACTATGGGATTCTCTCACAAACTTTAGCTTTCCTTTTTTTTTTATATATCATAACCTAAAAGGAAAAAAGAAAATTACTTTTTTTTTATTTCGGAGATATATTTCCCAGAATGGAGAATCGGATGGGAACCTAATCTGACCGTTAAAAGTACTTTTTTGTGAATCGTGGAGCGCAAGTGAGGAACTGCGTCGCAGGGGATTAATAATACCTTTTCGCCGGTTCACTCGCTTTCATCTGTCTGAAAACGAGATTTATCTCAATTTTTAAGCTTTTTTGTTTTATATTTTTTTTAAGAAGAAAACAATTTTTTAGTGAAACAGTAAATAACTCACCACGTGGAAAACAAATACAAATGCGTTACACAACAACTAGTCAGATTTGCATAATTAATACTAGGGCTGGACATTCGGGTAATCCGTTCGGGTTCGGATATTATCCATTCGGGTTCAGGTAAACAGGTTTAGAAAAATAGAATTCATTGGGTATTTTTAGATATACGGGTTCGGTTCGGTTTGGGTACTGTCGGGTTTGGGTCAGTTTGGATTACAAATTTTAGAACCCGATTAGTACCCGAGCTACCAGTACCCGAAAAAATATAATTAAATTTAAATAAATTTAGTTAAATTTTGACTTACATAACAAAATATTTTAGATATTTTGATTATTTTTGATATTTAGGTATAAACTAAATGAAATATTCAAAATTATAATCATAATTAGGTAATTGCATTATATTAATGATAAATATTATAAATATGTTTATATGTTTGGGTTTAATGGGTACGGGTACCGGGTATTACCCGACCCTAACCCGAACCCAATGGTATTAGAAAATAGAACCCAATAGGGTTTTATAGGCAAACCCGTAGCCAATCCGAACCCAGTTTTTCGGGTCGAGTTCCGGATTGGATATTCGGGTATGGTTTTTATGCCCAGACCTAATTAATACTAGTCAGCATTACTTATTTTACTAGGTGTATTCAACAATCTGAAAATTATTAATTCTATTTTTACTAGGATTTACTTCTACTTTTAAGTCTTTCTGGATAATTTCTTTGCATTTAAAGAGAAATCTTTGAATTTTGGATTTTTTTTTTGATTTCTTACTCCTATTTATTGACATGTTTATCTACATGATTTTTTTTTGGGTGTGAATTTCGTATATGAGATTATTGGAATCCAAGATATTCTCATATCATTTTATTTTTTTGTCAAACGATATCAACTCTTTTTACAAGAAAATAAAATTAGTAAGTAGTAACCATTAACCTTACAGTATCGTAAAAAAAAAAAAAAACCATTAACCTTACAGCAGTATAGTTTAGTTCCAACGGACATGATACTAGTATCATCAAGATGGAGTATAATTTATGATTCAATACCGATGGTTTTTTTAAAAGAATTACATCATCAAAATAGAATGAGTATATTATTAAATTACATATCAATTTTGTTCATTATTGTAATTAAAAATATTTTATGGTACACATTTCTTTCTTCAATTTTTCTTTTAAAATAATTGAGTACGATATCTTCTAATCCTGAATTTTCACTAACCCTTAGAACACGGACAATAGGTACAAGTTATAAAGTCCGTATAGTCTTGACCAAAGCCAAAGATACGATGCTTACGTTCCGCGCAGTGCGGTACTTTATGTCAGAATCATACTTTCTAAACATCCAAACATCCAAAAAAAAGGTATGTATAATTAGGGTGTTTTTTTTTTTGTTAAAAAAGTATAATTAGGGTGTTGTACAATATATATATATATATATAATATATAACAACAAAAACACAATTTAATCAACACAACTACACAATTTTAGTCATCTGAATCCCTGATGCAAAACATCTTCTTACCAACACACGATACATGCTTTCTAAGTTATTTCCATCGAGTTCTGTTATGTTTCTTTTGTGTTTAAATATTAAGATTTTTTCAAAAGATATTTATATATATATTTTTGTTTTATCCTTTTCTATGCTAATAGCTAGGTTTTTGGGACTCCAAGGCTACATAAAAGTAAAACGCTCCTTTGATTTGTAATGTGCATCATTGGATATGTATTGAACAAACTCACAGGCTGTTATTTCCTCAATATTTTCAAGTTCATGGCCGAAGCCATTATTGAACCAAGAAATATGGAGCTTTGTCACACTTAGGCTAAGCCAATGTACATGCACCAATCATGCATAGATATTACAAAATCGTTTTTATTCGAACTTGTTTTTATACAATCACCAAACTCAAACAAGACAATGAATATAGCATACAAATATACAAAAACCTTTTCACAACACGTCAAAAAAAAAAAAAAAAAAGATCTCTTACGTCTTGGTTCTGTCTCTTCTATACCGGTTTTCCCTTATCCGTATCAAATCGATTATAAGGCAGTGACTGAGACGAGCCACCGCTCGCATTGCTGCTCGCCACTGTTTTTCTCCGGGGTCTTTGACGTTTGGTCGGTACAACTACACAATCTTCGTCATCTGAATCCTCGGTTAGTCCCTCAAACTGGTCATCTTCGAATTCTTCGTCTTTGAAAACCGGATGAATATATGCATTCTGAAGAAACCCTTTAAGATTCAAGTTTGGTTCTCTTGCTCGTTCCAATGTATCTTTAATCATAGCTTCCTGTAAACCGGTACTTACAAAATTTATTAAACAACACATAATGAACCAAAAATAGTATTAGTTTAAGTTTATCATATACACTACTAACCTGCAAAGGATTAATGACAAATGCCGATTCGTACCGGCCTTTGCAAAACCGATGAAAAACAAAAGTGAGAATCGCTAGAACGAGGAGGAAAGGCGTGGACTGAACCTTTCCTTTTGTGCTCATTAACCCCAACAAAAGGATTTGAGAGATGATCAATGCAGATATTATACGTCCATGAACGTCAGGCCAGAACGCAGCCGCACTCTCATACTCTTGATTGTACACATTTATGATCTGCAAAGGGACCGGTTTATACTACATGAACTTGTTAACAAAAAAGAAGTTAGTTTATTTATTTTTTATACCTGATGACGGAAGATGAGGTAGGCGAAACCAAAGAAGAAGATGATGAAAGGAAGTAGAACAGGCGTGACAGGAGCATAGACAAGGCCAAGGAGAAAGTATAGTTGAATACGAGGCTCTGTAGCGTAGAAATCGATCTGTCCCGGATCCATAGCTTCTTCTCTATCCTTTTCAGTTTTCACCAAGAAGAAGTTCTTTAAATGGAAAATGACTAATGGTTTCAACCTAAGAATCTCTCCAGCCACACCCGCCCAACCATCCACCATTATATACGTTATAAAGAAGGTTGCTTTTATCGGTATCGCTACTCCAACTGTCCGAGGAATGCTATAAAACAAGAAATGTAAAAGTAGTTGAGAGCAGAGTTACAAAAGAGAGTAAAAGTGCTAGTGATGGAGCTTACTCATTTGCGGATTGTTTAAGAAAAGAATCAAGCTGTTCAAATGCAGATCCGGTGATAATGCTACCGAGGAAAACATTCACTAGGTTGAATATATAATATCGAAAAGCCGCTCTTCTCTCTAACGATGATATCGAAACAAACCCTTCGAATTTTGACATGATCATTAAAATTGCTGGCAGGAATATCAAAAAGAGCTTCAAGACTATACCAGGAAGAAAACCTTGGATCAAAGATTTCATAAACTTCCTGCACACACACACACACAGTGATCGAACTGAATCAAGAATGTTCTCAGTTGAACCAATAAGCAAAATAAACTAGAGAGATGTGCCTACTTTTCGATGATGGGATTGAGGAACGAAGCTTTTTTCTGAATACCTTCAATACTCGCTAAGGATTGCACAAAGGCGATTGGGATGATGAAGAAGAAAGTGAGGAAGAAGAAGGAAACGTGCATTAGAAATCTCCTTATCGTGAGAGACACGTAAGGCATTGCAAGATTTGGCCAGAACACTTCTCTTGCCTCGGGAGCCCATTCGGTTAACCATTCTGTTGGATTCTTTGTTTGTTGTGTCTGCGCGCAGACCGCAGCACCCCAACGCGTTTTAAAAGACACAAAAGCTGCTGGCATTACGTTCTTGTCATCTTTCTTAACTCTCACCCTTTCCTCCATTATCTGTGAAAGCCAAAGATGTGACATTAAATGGTTACACGCCAAAACATTTAGTAACCATTTGATCTCTATATTTCATTAATACTTACTTGCTCGTTTAGTTTCTCAATCTCAGCTGTGTAATGATCCATTGCATCTACTTTCTTTCCCCATAGTCCGAGAAATCCCAACTGCGAGAGGTAAAAAAGAATTAGACCACTAAAATATGTGTTTTGGCTCTTCGTGTTTCTACAAGTATTTTACCTTTACTCTTGGCCTTTGTTCCTTGTTTCTTGTATACTTCAAATGGTAGTAATCAAACCAATTCTCCATTTTCTGCCTGTCCGCTACCAGTTTAGCCAATTCATTTGCATTGTACACCACCTAGATATACATATATCCAAACACTTCACAGATAAAATAGCTAGAAACAGAACTAAAGATTCATTCCTTTTAGGGATATGATCTAACCTGATGTGTGAGATAATGGTCCGGGTGGTTAACAAGAAAAAAATGCTGAACGTTTTCGCTAATTGTCTCGTCTGACTCCGGTGGTACGTTTCTAACCAGAACCTGCCAAATGCAAACAATATTATTAAAAATTATAATCTATCTCATATATCTAATGTTAAGACCAAAGAGCAGAGAGATCATTATATTATAAATGAAAAAAGAGAAACATATTTACGGTGAATTGATCAGCACGCCGCTTCTCGGATTGAAGAAATGATAACCGCATTGCAGCTATTTTCTCATATTCCCTTATTAGAACATAGCAAGTCCAGAATGTGAACGCATAAGCCATCACAAGATGCGCCCAAAACCTGTCTGATCCACGTTCGACATTTGAAATCGAAAGCTTATCGATATTACTCGATGTTACATTACGAAGTTTCGCTAGCTGCAATCCATCACTTGTCCAATTCACAGGTACCAAAACTGACCATGAAAGTAATGCGATAGGAACAAAGATCTTAAGTCTGTAATATAGTAAACAAAATACAAAGAACAAAGCTATTATTAGTATTTCTCTTGTACTATTTCAATGTATGTTCTTGGAGTTATCTTAAGATCAATGCTATACAATAACATAGAATCTTGAACATTAATTATATGTTTACCCGATCAAGTAAATCCTCAAATAGACAGCAGAATCCAAACCAGCATGATCAATAAGTTCAGGCTCAGGCATCTTGAGAGCGGCGGGCATCCAATTCAAAAACCGTATATACGCTCTAAAGTCGAAATTCACAATTTTGCTGGCGAAAGCACCCGAATTCAACGGGCTGCTCCGAACACCTTTTAAGTACCATTTAGGGAAATAAACCCTGTCATTGAATGGTTGGATCCTCAAGATTGCAAATAGCAAAAGAAATATCAATGCACTTAGGATGTTGATCGCTGCTGCTAGTCCAATATCTGCTAATGTCGCCATTAATGTATGCTTAAACCCTTAAAATCTTCTTTTCACCTGCAAATATATAAGAACCCTATAAAAATTATCTCTTCACCTGCAAACATATAAGAACCCTATACAATCAATAAAACAGTGCCGTGAGGGTTTTAAGAGTTTAGATTCAAAGATCAAAAAAGTCAAAACACTTTGAATCCAAAAATCTCACCTTTAGAAACCCATTACCCAGAAAAGTTTTAGTCTTTGGTGGTTGACCAAAATAAAAATTTCACCTTTTTTTTTTCTCTTGCGATCAGATTGAAGGAAAAAAAAAACTATATGAGACGAACCCAGAAAGCAAAGTGAGGAGATGCGATGAATATTGTATTGTATAGAAGCATTGGACAAGTCTTTTAGCCTTCTCTTCTCCTTCCTCTGTAAAATAGAAACAGAGAGAGAGAAGAAGGAAGAAGAAAAAACAGAGTATAGAAACAGAGAGATCGGTTTTATTAACAGCAAACAGATTGGGGAAAGAAGAGAAGAAACGTCATGCCGTTTTTGTTGATAAAAAACGCTGAAAATACACGAAGAAGATGAAGCAAAAGTTTAAAATTTAAACCTTTGTCATTCATTCTAATGTTGGTCGGCCGTCTAATCAGAGACTCTTTCTTGAGAGTTGAAAAAAACAATAGGCCTCATTTGGTATTTTTATTTCTAGAATAATTTTTTAGTTTTAAAAAAAATATATATATCACACATCTGCTTTTTTTTGTTTTAGCTTATAATATAATGCTTATTTTACAGACAAAGTTGGATCAAATAAATGACTTTGTTGCCAAAATAAGATAATGACTTCACAGTTGACTCACATATATTATCATAAAATAGCTTATATTATATATACTACATAGTACTTTATTGTACATGAGAATGAACCTGAATCTGAATGTGTATATATTATATGAGTCTTGATTTTTGTTAATCTCCTAAATTAGACATCAGATTGTAAATTATGATTCTGTTCTTCGTAATCAATGCAAATTGCCAAGTGAGATGAGAAGGTAACGGTAACTTCCAAGGTAACGGTAACTTCCAATACGACGTCGTTTGTTTGTTTTCATTTTAGGGATTCAAGTATTGCGTGCCATCACGTTGAAGTCTAGTTATAAAATCATATTTTAAATTTTTCAGTATGAATCTCTATTAAAGTTCATTTTATTCCGAATATGAATCACTTTTTTTCTTACGTCCAAATCAATGTGAATCTCGCCACATTATTCTTTTATTTTTATTTCTCTAGTATGACCACCTTTTTCAAAGTGTATGTATAGTATAGTTTTATTTATCACATAAAATTGTCTAAAGACGTGCATCAAGACTACTACATGGGATTGTATCAAATTGTAATGGTTCCTTTTTAGCACTCTCATTACATTAGTATTGATTGGTACCATGTCCGAAAGGTAAACCTTTATATCAAAATGATATGAATAATAGTATTTTATTTAAAAGAAGAAAAAATGGTATGAATATAATTTAAAATTCTTAACTTTAATTATTTTGAAAAAGTAAACTAATAACTCTTCGCATGTGCTATGTTTTCTTTAATAAAACAGATAATGGCCTGACAAAATGACATTAATAAGTTCCCTAACTTTTTCTTCCTTTTTATCTAATAACCTGCATAATTTAATAATATATCACCAAAAACAGATGTATAGGCCCCCAATGAAAACATATTACTCTGATATGCAAAAAGCGTATTAAAAGGCCCACATATCCACTTGTATATAGGCCCAATATTACTGACACATGCTTGTAATTATTTTTGTTTTTTTTTTTTTTTGGTAGGATGTAATTATTTTTGTTTTTGACATCTATTAACTTCCTTATTTATGTTAAACAACAAACAAGCTGTAGATTAGTAGTAGACTAGTAACTAGTAAACAACACTAGTCTTGTAATCAAATTAATTATGTAAAAAGGTAAAGATTAAAAAATAATTAAAAAAAGGACAAGTGACCTTAAACTAATACCAGCGTCAATCTCAAGGATTAAAACAAAACTAAATTTTCAGACAAAGAAAAAAAAAAGAAAGACACAAACACACTCTTCTCTCTTTCTTAACAAATCATTCTCTCACAAGAGGGGAGAGAGAGAGTGAGCTCTGTGTTAGTTATGGCTACGGAGAGACCTGACGAAGAGAAACGAGAGACTCGAGTCCAAGATCTGATCCATGGAGTTGGAGGAGGAGGAGCTTCTCCGGTTCAATCACCGACACGTCTCGGTCCAACCCGGTTCTCTGAAGTAGCTGGAGACCAGATTCGTGATACCAGGTCGAATTTTATCGGGTCGATTTTGTCTTGGATCAACGGTGATCCGAACCGGAGTTTGAAAAATCCGGTTAAGAGAGCAAAGAGGAAACGAATCAGAACGGCCAAAACCGCCGCGTGTGTGATCGGGCTTGTAGCTTTCTTTATTTTTGTTAATTGGTTCATGCTCTCTCAGCTCCATGAAGGTCGAGCTTGGCTTCGAAGAGGTTTCTCGAAAAAACCGAATCTTAACCCGAAACCAAACCACAACCCGAAACCGAACCAGAACCCGGATCCGAACCCGAGTATGAAACGGGTGTCGGTTAAAGTGTCGGCGTCTGTACAGGTAGGTAAATTAGTTTTTTAAAAACAATGTGATTGGTTAATTTATTTTGAACTTTTTACTTTTTAACAGTCAGTTTCTTGTCAAATCAATTTCAGTTTCCCAAGTACAGTAAAAAAACGCTTTTAGTTTAAACGAAAATGTCACAAAAATTTAAAAGTTTTGGTCTAATAATACACAATTAATTCAACAAAACATTTGTTAGGGAAAAGAGAATTATAATTTGTCTGAGATTGCTAGATGAATGGTAATGCAACTATTGTTATAGGAAACTAAATAAGAATTTTCACATGTTTAAGAGTTTTTAAAATGATATTACTGTGGTAAATGGTAAGTTTATGTAATGTTTTTATATTACATGATTTCTTTGCATTTTGGGTTTTGATGTTGTGTGACTTATGATTTGGTAGCATGGAGAGAAGAAAAAGATGGGGAAACCAAAGAAGACATATAATGGAACCTATGGTAGACTGTTGGCTTATGCTGCTCATGCTTTGGCTGAGGTATTATTACTATTTGTTATTGTTTTGATTCATTTTGATATCCTTCTGATTACAACATTTCGAATTTTAAACCAAGAATCCGCCTGCAACATTGTTTCTGTTATAGGGGCAAAACAAAATTGAGCCAAAAGAGCTGTGGCGAGAACCAAAGGACCAAGCTTTGGCTTGGAAGCCTTGTGCTGATCAACGTTCTTGGAAGCCTAGTGGTCTCTTATTTTTTACTCTCCGTGAGTTTACTTCTCGTGCCAAATTAGTATTTATAAGTTTTCCTGATTTTGGTGTTTTTTTTTTGTGTAGATGGGAAAAATGGATATATAATGGTAACTGCAAATGGTGGGATCAACCAACAGAGAGTTGCTGTAAGTTGTGATTTCGTTACACATTACTTTGTCTCACTCTTTATATTGACTAACCGTTACGATTTCACGGCGACATTATATTAAAACAGGTTTGTAACATTGTTGTTGTTGCTCGGATGCTGAATGCCACACTCGTTGTTCCCAAATTCATGTTCAGTGATGTCTGGACCGATGCAAGGTAACTATTGTAAGGTTCCTCTGTTCTCTGTCTCCTTCTCTTATTATTATTGATGCATTTTTTAATGTCGACATCACATTTTGACATTCTTGATTTGGTTTATAGTCAGTTTGGAGATATCTATCAGGTGGAACATTTTATTAAGTACCTCTCTCCTGATATCCGGATTGTAAAGAAACTACCAAAAGAGCTTCAGTCTCTAGACCTTGAGGCCATTGGCAGCCTCGTGAGTTCCTTTATACCTCTTTAAATTTCTAAAACTCTTTCATCTTTGACAATTTTTCTTAAGTACTTCTTTGTCGTTTTAAGGTTACGGATATGGATGTCGTGAAAGAAGCCAAGCCCGGGTTTTACATGAAACACATTCTCCCTCTTCTACTCAAAAACAGAGTTGTTCATTTCTTTGGATTCGGAAACCGTTTGGCCTTTGACCCTATACCGTTTCAGTTACAGGTAAAAGACCTTTCTTTTAGCATTGTGCATATACTCTGACTCGTAATAATGATCCAATTTTGTTTTGGGGGAGTAGAGGCTGCGGTGTAGATGTAACTTTCATGCGTTAAACTTCGTTCCAAAGATACAAGAAACAGCTGCGGTTCTCGTTAGGAGACTACGAGATAGCGGATCACACCTCGCACCGGTTGATCCATATCTCGTCGGTCCAAAATTTGCGTCCTTCATATTGGACAAGAAAGCAGGTCCTCTACATAAGGCTTCTAAGTATCTAGCACTCCATCTAAGATTTGAAATCGATATGGTGGCTCATTCTCTCTGTTACTTCGGAGGAGATGATGCTGAGAAGATGGAGCTTGATGCTTACAGAGAAAAGCATTTCCCGACGTTAGCAAATCTAACAAAGACTAAAAAGTTTGTTCCTTTACTCTTTTTTCGCATTATCAAATCGGTTTTGGTTTCACACTGAATACTCAGTTGTTTTCTCATTTTGTAGAATGCCATCTCCGGAAGATCTGAGAACGGAAGGGCTTTGTCCGTTATCACCTGAAGAAGCTGTGCTTATGCTTGCGGGTCTCGGTTTCAATAGGAAGACCCGTGTTTTCGTGGCTGGTGCTAATATATACGGTGGGAATAAACGGTTAGCTGCTTTAACGAGTCTCTACCCGAATCTAGTCACCAAAGAGAATGTACTCTCTGAAACTGAGCTACAGCCTTTCAAAAACTTCTCATCTCAGGTGCAATGATATGAATATCCCGCGTAAAATAACTACATTTTCGGTTTATCGGTTAACTGAGCCGTGAGATTTATATTTTTGTTTTGTTTTTGGTTGTGTAGCTAGCGGTTCTTGATTTTATTGCATGTGCTGCATCGGACGCATTTGCGATGACGGATTCAGGGAGTCAGTTGTCGTCTCTAGTATCGGGTTACAGGATATATTACGGAGCAGGGAAAATGCCGACGATCAGACCGAACAAACGGAGGTTCTCGGACATATTGTTGAAGAACAATACTATAGAGTGGAAAGTGTTCGAGCAGAGAGTGAGAAAAAACGTTAGGCAGACCAAACATGTATTGGTTAGACCAACGGGACGCAGCGTTTACCGTTACCCTAGATGTAAAGAATGTATGTGTAATGAAGATTGATTCTTTGTTTTAACATTTTGGTTCTCTGAAACAGTTAAACCGCGTCATATTTTGTAGCGGCTACACATTCTAGTGGTCTTATTATTGTTAGTGTTACTACAGTTGGGCTTAAAAAGCAAATCGTCATCGCACCTTTGAGTCTTGTAAAATATTAAAACCTTCAAGCTTCTTTGATTTGGGTCACTGAGCTAGTCAAAACTACACCGTTTTTAGTTTTGATAACCGGCTTCCGATTGAACACCTAAACCAGCTCCAATCTCCTTGGTTAACTCGGTGTAGTTGACTTATCCAGTTATCATTTGATGGGCGACTTATCATTTGTATCATTTGTAATTTACAAAAAGAAGAAGTTGATGAAATCTCAAAATGTTTGAAAGAATCGAAGCCATAATGAGTGTCTTATTTATTCAACTAAAAAAACCATGTTTACATTAATATGCATTCTTTTCAAAACAAGCAAATGGAATAGAGTTTAAAAAAAATTAATAATGAAAAATTTCGATGTGGCATTTGACTTTCATACCATATGTTACCGATAATTACCGTTTCTCTCTAGGTTAACTAAGCTATAAATATTTTTAAATAGTATCAGTTAGATGATTATATTGTTAAAATAATTACTTGACAATAGTTGTGCATTGGAAGAAAAGTCGACATAAACGGGCCATTCCAAACAATAGAGTATAATGGAGCCTGTTCCAAAGGGTTACAACGGTTACTTCTTTCTTCGAGGAGATTGTAGATTCAGAATATGTTAGCCACTTTGATAGTTAAAAATATCTATAGCACATATTTTTAGTTCAATGTTTATTGGGGTGAATGACCAAAAAAATCTATTCGACGTGTAATAAACTAGTTGGGTTAGACTGATAATCCATTGTCGGTTATATTAGATGTTACATGGTCATTATTTTTAATTATATTATATATACAATATGTTACTTGGTGATAAAAAAAAAGAAGTATAAATTGTATAACTATTAATCAATCGTTTAATTCATCTAAATGGCCGTATAGCCATACAAATTATGAATATACCAACTTAGTCAAAATCAAGATGTTTTGATATTTTCAACTGTGGATGAGATGATTAGATGTTCGACTTTTAAAAGTTTGTATTTTCTAGTTTACAAGAGAATCAACCTAATAATTTGTGCATAATATGACCAAAATAATCTACATCATCACAAATAGCTCCCAAGGCACAACGCACGATAAACTCTTTTGTAGTCAAAATTCTAGATAATCCATCGAAAAAGTATATTTTTTTTTTAAAGAAAAAAACAACATCTAAAACAATCAGTTAGAAAATATTATGGAAGGTTCATCCTTAGCACAGTCAGCCTTAGCAGCCTTCCTCTTTCTAAATTCAGCATCCCTAGTCTTCTTATTAACGTTATTAAGTGGAAGGTTTAAAACCTTGTTGCCTTTGAGTAAGGAACCAAATTATTCATTGTTCTCTATATATATTCATTCTGCCAACAGCATATATATATATATATATATAGTTTTTTTAATCTATATGGTTTATGCATATGCAATAATGAAAGGATGTTTGTTTTAGTGTAATTAAACACATCATCGAGATGAACTAGTTTGATTGTATTTGTAAAACTCATTTTAAAAAATCAACGAATAAAATATAAATGAGGTTAAATAGTAATTGTTAAATGATTTTATTGACTAAAAATCACTAAACACTAATTAAGAATTCAAAGAGGATTTGGCATAAACTAGACATCCAAAAAAATAAAAGCTGGCATAAAGTGAATTAAACTTTTGGATAACGAGAGACGGCTACAAGCAAACATTATCGTTTGATATAAAACAAGATATTTAAATATAGTTATTTTCACTTTAAATGAAGTAAATATACTTTCATTATGATTCTTACTTTGCCGGTGTATCTTGCCTTCTTGATGTCAGGCTTGAGCGGTATGAGACAATCCTCGATATCCTGATTCTCATTTCCAAGCAATTACTTGCAAATCATGATGACATAGATCAAATGTGTAGATAGTAAACGAATATTTTGAAAGTTTTTATCGAAATTAGCATTTATATATATATATATATATATTTCAAATTTGACAATACATACAAATTTAATGGTTCTTATAATTTAAGTACCATAACTTTATAAAATTGTGAGTCCTAGCTATAATTATATATCTACACTAGATGAATCAAGAAACCATATTACTTTGATATAATAAAACCATATAAGTCATACTATTTAAAGTTAAAGTTAGCTAGAAGATTAGGTGGATAACTACCATTCTACTGAGCAACTAATTAATTAGAGACTGGTTTACACTTCAAAGACTTGTGGGTAACAATGATTCTTAATCTTGATGTTATATATGAACTAAAGTACGCCAAACATATATTGCATTAACAAAGCACAAAATGCCTCAGCCTCCTCCTCATCATCCTCGTCCCCCTCCTCCTCCTTTCCAGGACCCACCGCCACTAAGACCACCGTATCCTGAGCCGCACCCTCCTCCTCCACCACCTCCTCCTGGACCTCACCCACAACCTCCACCTCCTGGAGCTACCTGGTTTCCAAGACCCTTTGGGCACCAACCTCCTAGACCACCATAATAGTCTTCATGACAGTTTCGTCTACGTAAGTATATAATTCGAATTATATGTGATCGAAACATCTTAGAACTTTAAAGATTTCATGTGTGTAATATTAGTTTGTCCCTTTCATATGTAATAAGGGTCACATGTGTGATTATAATGTGACCTTTCATGTGTAATTAAGCTTAGCTCATATGTGTATTTGTAGTGTGACCATTTCATATGTGTAATTAGTTTGTATCTCAACTCATCACACGGTTGTAGCTTGTAACGAAGTATGCTTGCGTTTTTTTTTTTATGTATTCTAATGTAAATTTAAGAATAGAAGTAGTTTCTTGTTTACCCTTTATATGCGGTTAAATCAGTGAGAGCCGTTGAACGAATAAACAAGAAAACGAGAAAATTATATGTTTTCAAATTGTCTTAACTGACAACGGTATCCTAATAATATGGTTTAAACTTCCGGTAAGGACAACTTCACCAAATGTAAATTGGTTTAAGACTTGTGTGACATTGAACTCGATGTCCAGATCTTGAATTCTCTGTGGTGGAACGGTAAACCAAGATGGGATTAACCGTACAGCTGTACCATTGGGAGGTAAAATCGAACCAAGATATGTCTCAGTCTTGTTTGAGACGTTTTGGAAACTTCTTTTCACCACAAGAGACTCTTTAAGTGCAACTATAGTTACTGATGGATGGTTAAGGTTCGCCGGGTGGCTAAGCGTGGTGGTGCACCATACTCCGGTTGCGGCTCTAATGGTGACCGGGTTAATGTTTGGCAATGAGCACAAGAAACTTATGTAGTCTTCAAAACCTGGTCCAACACCCAAAATAGTGATAATTAATACTTAGAAATTAGAATACTCTAATTGTTTTGTTTTGTTTACGTTAAAATCACCAATTCAAGTTAAAAGTTAAAAGTTAAAAATTACCTGCGGGTAAAACCAGTCCAGGATCTATGGCTCTAGCAGGATTAACATGGCCCGCGCCATGATCGAAATGATTAGATGAAAACAATCCATTTATATCATAAGACTCAGTCGATATAACTTCACCGGAACTGTCATATTCCGTGGCCGTGGTAGAGATGGCCGATGCAATCATGGCTGGGGTCCATGAAGGATTAAGTTGCTTTATCATAGCTCCAATCCCCGCTATATGAGGAGCTGCCATGCTCGTTCCCGACAATATCGCAAAGCTTCGCCCTACACACAAATGATCAATTTTAAACTCTCAAGGGAGTAAATCATATTTGATACAAAATATTAGGGACGTAATGATGTGAAAACCTGTGAGAATAGGATCAAAGGCACTAGGGAGGCTCCAAGCACCCCAAATTTGGTGACCAGGTGCAAGGATATCTGGCTTTAGCACATCTAATAGATTCCGATTTGCATCGATAAAAGCTGGTCCTCTCGAAGAGAATCGGCTCACGGCTGGTGCTTTTCCAGCGAAGACTGAGTTTCGGCCTTCGCCAATTCTGGCACGTGCCCCGAATTGCGTCACCAGTCCTCTCTTGTCTCTAAAGGTCTTCTCTTCGTAGTACCTTAAAATAATCTAACATAAAATAAAATAAAAAGTTTCAATATATGTCGCTTAAACCTCATTGAAATAAAATTTCTATCTAAAACAAATTGCCATGCAGTCCGTATATGATTTATATGTAAATTCATCCCACATGCAAATTTAATACTAGATTAATAGTTATTTTCTTAAGATATGGCTTTAATCTAAATTGTAAATACCTAAGAAAAAACATATCATCTTTCTTTTCTTGCAATTTCTGATGGATTTGTTGATGAAATTACCTGAGCATCTGATACTTTAGGTATTAGTATACCCGGGGCAGAAAATATCACCGGTTCTGCAACATAATCCCCGTATCTAGGATGTGCAATGAGTATAAAACCCATGAAACCAAGAGTCCTGGCGGTTTGGGTGATGGCTCGAACAGTCGACATCTGATTGTAGAAACCATCAGAAAATGTACATATCACTATACTTCCAAGAACCACGGCTGGGTCAAAATTCTCCGGCCGTTGGCATTCTTCGATCTCTCTGTTTAGGGTTTGTAGAACCGAGCCGTTTGTTCTAACAGCGTCTCTTGCTAAAACTAACTTATGTTGAAGAAATGGAGCTCCAAGGGTTGGACCTTCAGTTTCAAAAAAAAAAAAAAAAAAAAAAAAGAAATTGTTACGAGTTTGTAAGAACATGGTTCAAAATTTCAAAACATAGGTGTGCTAACTTATTTGTTTGCTACAACTATGTTATAATTAATAACCAAATAAAGCGGTTATGATATACATTAAAAAACTTTTTTAGCGATGAGTACCAACTATGTATGTTAGAACTTGCAAATATTAGTTCACCACGGAAGATAAAAGATCATAACTAATTAACGCTACATTAATATTTTCCTAAAATATATTTGTTATAGTTCTTGTTTTACCTGATAGTCCAACGCCCTGAACGGTTTGGCCACCGTCGAGGATGAGGGAGGCAGGATAAGACCGGTCAGTATTTCCAGCAGCGACGCCAACGACCCAAGGACTATAAGACAACACAGAGGATGGCGACGGGCCATGATTCCCTGCGGCTTGCACCACAAATACGCCGGCTTTTCTAGCCGATAGCATTGCTAGGTCGAATATCCCGAGTACCGTCGGCTTATCTACCGGCGGTTGGTCCGGTCCAATCGACAGCGTCAACACATCTACGCCGTCCATTATTGCCTGTGACAAAATTAAATTAAAATACGAAAATAAATGAATAAAATTGATTAGAGATTCACACTAGGAGAAACACAGTCTTGTTTAGAGCATTGGTTACTTGGTCGATGGCTGCAATTACGTCAACAAGAGTTCCGATTGATGGATAAATCGCCTTGTAAACGGCTATGCTGCCACATGAACCAATAAAATAACTCGTAATAACTCGTATCATCGTTAGTCTTAAAACTTCTAATTATATTTGAGGTAATTAATATGAATGATGTGACGAACCGTGCACGTGGGGCCATACCACTGGCACGGCCGTAGAAGAAACCGTCGACGATTACCGGAACTCCGGCGTTCCCGGCTGCGATGGATGCCACGTGGCTGGACCAAACCGACCAAATAGTAAACACGTACATATAACATATTAATAAATTAAATTTATTATGGTACTGATATAGTCTACTTTGATGCATATAGTGTGTTTGGAAAGTGAATCATCAATATTTAAAAATGGTATACCAGAAAATGACATTTGTACCTTCCGTGGCCGGAAGCATCGAACGGAGAGAGGATATCCAAGGAGGAGTTGAGAGCGCCTGAAGCTCGAGCTCCGGCGGAAAAGAACCTTGCGGAGAGGAGTTTTCCGTTACAAGATCCAGAAGGAAAGAGAGGACCGGTCTCACAGTCGCCGGAGAAATTCAAACGTGAGAGGTTCGATGAGTAAGGGTTTGTGAGATCGAGTCCGGCAAAGCTCGGATGAGTAGGGTTAATTCCGGTATCCACGAAACCGATCACGATGTCTTCTCCGGCACGTCTGTTGCCGTCGTTTGAAATTTTTGGCCAGACTTGTTGAGGAAGTTCCAAGAAATCGGGAGTGTATGTTGTCATTAATTTCACTCCTTTGTCTTCTTCCACTGCCTTCACTCCTTTTGCTTTCGTGAGTTTTTTGGCCTGCAAGTATCAAATGAGGATTATTTCCGGTTTACCAAACCACAATCTGAGCAAAGATGCAACCAAACCTAGTTGAAATGGGAAAATTATTCATCATCATTCAATTTTGGTTTAATTTCGTTTTGGCGTTCTTTTGGTTTTAAAATAACAAAACAATCGGCTAATTAATATGCAAATTACCGAACCCAAATAAAAACCAAAATAAATTCGGTTTGGTAAATCCAAAACCGAACTTAATTATTTCTGGTTTTTATTTGGCATATACACCCTCTAAACCGAGTAAATCAAAATCAAACAAAGGGTTTCTGACTCTTTAAAAGTCCAAGTACATATTTTGAATCTCCCGAAGTACTAAAGAGGTCATTCAATTTCATAAATGTTGTTGACTAATAAAATTATCTTAACCTGATAAGGAGTGGTGCTGACTGCGAAAGCATTAATGACATGTTTGAAACTATAAAGCTTTGTATAACTTCCATTTTCGAGTGTGCTTCCAAGAATCTCTTCGTGAATCGCCTCAATCTTCTTTGCTTCATATGCCATGGCTTTGCTAATTTTCCAACATCAAAAAGTTATATCCGATGCTCAAGAAAATAATAATGAATCACATAATGAAAAATGTATTAATGTGAACCTGTTGATGTTTTTAGAAGTACGAAAGGCCAATGGTTCACCTTCAACCAAAACGGAGTAAATCATTTGCATAGACGAATCATCGCTTTCGTCTTTTTCTTCTGCTTTGGATAATATTGCACAAACCACTAATACAAATATACATACTATTAGCCATATGAAACTATAGGATCTTAGTTTTCTTGGGTTGGTTTCCATTAAATCTTTCTTAGGATTCTCCATTTGTTTCATTAAGATATTTATATATCGTCGAGGGTAATGAGAATCATGTTCTTGGACAACAATGCACATTACCGACGTGACCTATTTATATGCGTTACAATTTGTTACACAGTTTGTCTCATGATTAGTTTCCTATTTGTGTGAAGGTGTGATTCTTGCTTGTATGGAAACTTATTTTTCTAGTTTTGACCAAGGCAAAGAAATATTTTATTTTTAGATATTAATAATTCTTCATATTCTAAAAGAAGAATATTGGTGCTAATGCCTCAAACTTAAGTTTAGTGTATCTTGGTTTTATATGTTTAATTAAATTAAATGTTTACTATAGATTTAAATTGTCATATTCAAATTTAAATTAGTTTATATATTCGGTTAGTATTATTCGAGATGTCAAACACGAAATAATTACATCGATTATTATTAATTCCAAAAAACAACAAATGTATACAATTCGTTTATGTTACAAACCTTTGTCATCATCATCATCATCATCATCATCCTCTTGGTTTTGGTCTCCAAACATCACCTATTGCTGCCCTTATTGCTCGAGAGAACCCGTTTTCGACGACGTTTCTATTGTTATCATCATTATTTTGGCAAGTTTCGCTAGAAGATACAGATTCAGATTCATCGTCGTCTGACGCTTCATCGCCAGACCCCCCACTGATTTCCTCCGACAAGATCTGTGCACCACATGCAATAACGTCGAAGTTTCCCATGTTGCTGGTGAATTCGTACACTATCTCTCTGTCCACTTCAAAATCATCTCTGTGAAGCGAGTCTGAGTGAAATACAAACAAATGTGTCTTTTTGCACTTGGAGATATTATAAAACCTAACCTCTCGGATGCGGAACAAGTGGTCGTTGCTAATCCGACGACAGTTCACCTGGGGAATATCAAAAGTTTGTTTGGATCTCTTAGGGGAAATAAGGAGGCAAACCTTATAACTGGAGAAAGCGGAAACGTAAAAGCTCAATGTATTTCCATTGGCTCGGTGTTTGAACTTCGTAGGTATTTTTCTCCCGGGTAAGAACGATGACCCATATTGAATAAATCGTTGTTGGATGATTGACCTTCGCGCTTGTCGGCCCAATTTGAAGCAGTTGGCGAAGTTGAGGCGCCCATCTGGAATACCAAAAAGGCTAAATACGTTTTCAAGTGACTCACAGTTGGTTGCATCTAGGAATTCGAGAGAAGGAGGGAGTTCTGGCAGTGATGTGAGTTCTCTGCAGCCACAAAGCTCAAGTGTTTGTAACCCATGAAGACTTTCGATGCAGCAATCTGACATACTTTCAATACCAGCATAGCTTAGGTCTAGAGAAAATATATTCGCGGGCAGTTGTGTTAGTGTCTTGAGCTTTGCGTTGCTGCGTAATCTGAGACTAATGAGTCTATCAAGATGAAACTGAGGGCTGGTTGATGATGCCACGTCTGTAACTGATATACCGAATGTTGTGATATTCGTATTCGATATGTTTAAATGTGGAAGAGACGCTAAGTTCCAGTTAGTTGAAATGAGCTCTAGTTTTGTGCAGGACTCCATCCCTAACTTCTTTAGTTTATGAAGATTCGAAACTGAGGATGGAAGCTCTACCAAATCCTCACAATAATCCAGTTCCAATGTCTCGAGGTTTGTAGCCTTTGAAAGATCCGGGAGTTCCTTCAAATAATAGGAACCTCTCAAATCAACCCTTTTGAGGTTTGGGAGTGGCTGAAAGTAAAAACCACAAAACAAAAACAGAAAAAAAGAGAAGAACATCATAACATTGATGAAGAGAAACTATATAATTAATAAATGTTTTATATATATCGTAGAAGTAAACTAATATTTAAACCAACCTGGATCTCTTCCCAGAGCTTCTCGAGCTTACTGTCCTTCATATCAATTTTAACAAGATATTCAGGATGAAATCTATGAGGAAGACTATTGCTTGGATATGCCTCCCAATGTAGTAACCTTAAACTACTCGGAAACTCCATCTCATTTGGTATAGAGATTATTTTGTTCTCATCATATTTTTCTTGGTAAACTCTAAGGAATCGAAGATTTGGCATTCTTTTGAAAGCTCTCTCATTAATAAATACTTCATCGATTTTTGATATATCAAATGATATCCCGGACACATCTGTAGTAACCTAAACCAAATAAAAACAAAATGTTAAGACCATCGAAAATAATACGTTCATCTCCACCAAATCATGACTGGATTATGAAGTTATGTATAATTAACAAAAAGAATAATATAAATATAAAAGAAAGGAAAAGAATTTACTCTTTCATTTTGGAGAACATCACAAATCCCATGAGCATCCATTAAGATTTGGCGTTTCCAAGGCTTTTGTTTCTTAATGGTTTGGATAGCCATTTGTTGTAGTAATCTGTGCATCTTTATTTTTTCGCCATATGTAGATATCTCGATGAGAGATCTATTGACTAGGATCTTCAATCCTCCATTGACTTCCAAGATCTCAGAAAACATGGCTTTTACAAGATCACCAAATTCGTAGTTAAAGAAGGCTGCAATATGGAGAAAGAGAGATTGCTCATTCTCTTGTAAACTCTCATAACTAACTCTTAGTACTTCTTCAATATCTCGATCAAGAATAGTTTCTAGCCTGCACATTACATCTTTCCATTCGTCCTCCTCCTTCCTACATAGAGATGAACCCACCACACGTAGAGCCAACGGAAGATTGCCACACAACTTTGTTATCTTTTCAGCAAACACTTTAACACCATCATGTGGATAGCTTTGTCTAAAAGCATATCTATATAAGATTTCCACAGCATCTTTATCAGATGGAAAAACTACAGGGTATGGTTCATGGATACCATGTTGTTGTAAAAGCTCTCGATTTTCTGTGGTCACTATAATCCTACTTCTAGGACCAAACCAATCAATATTTCCAGCCAAAGCCTCTAATTGCTTTATATTGTTCACATCATCGAGAATAATAAGCACTCTCTGGTCCCTTAACCTATTCTTTATTGAACATAAATTGGAAATTTTTATATCATCTAGGTTTAAAATATCTGAAAGAAATTGTTTTTGTAAACGCAACTTTAAACCGTACTCATCAAGACCAGTGGGGTAGGTTTCCCTAAGGTTGTCCACAAAAAAAGTAAGCTGAAACCTATTAGAGAGTCGACTATGTAAAGCTCTAGCAATAGTACTCTTACCAATGCCTGCAGGACCAAAGATTCCAACTACTTTAACTCTATCATTATCTAAATCTAGCAAAGACTCTATTTCTCTCAAGTGAGTTTCAAGTCCCACCATGCCATCAAAATCTCTAGATGGTGTAGCATTTAGTTTATCTAAAACATCTTTGGCAATCTTCTCGATCATTTTTGCTTCATTAATCCTAGACAAAAAAGAAAGAAAAGAAAATCATTTTTTTTCTATCAAAATAGTCACACCAACATTCCTCTGAAATTCTATACCATATATTTCCATTTTTTTTTAATCATAAACTACCATTTAATAAGCAAATAAATATAAACTCAGATTAATTGAACACAAACCAATTTTTGAAGTCTTCTCCAGCAATGTTTCCCACATATTTCAAAGCTCTGCTCCATTTCTTCTTTTCCTTGTAATTTGTCTTACGTGCACAAGTTTTATTGAAAGCAATCCCAAAATCGCCTGTTTGATATCGTACATCAGACGGCTCCACTTGGTAGAAGATGGTCATCACCATCTGTCCCCTAGCTTTTTTGCATTCCAGTATCTCCACCAACTCATCCAAACACCAGCTTGACGAAGCATATTTCTTGGAGAGAATCACAATCGAGATCCTCGATTCTTTTATAGCTTCTTTGAGTGAAGGGGAGATCATTGCGCTTCTCTTAATCTCTTGATCATTGAACATAGTGATCCCGTTGCGTTTAAACTGTTCACGCAGGTGACTGAGAAGTGTTTTACGGACATCAGGCCCGTGGAAGCTCGAGAAGACGTTAAATTTGTAGTTGCGAGACGTAAAGCAAGATGGAGACGCCATGAGAGACGAGCTGAGGGAGATAGGAATGTTTAAAGGAGTTCAAACCGATTAAAAGCAGATATTTCCAAGTTAGTGTATCTTTTGAAAGCTAAATATAAGAAACAAAACAAAACTATAAGAAAGATCCTTCCCGTAGGCGTGTTATTACTTATAAGACAGACGAAACTTCGGAAAAAAATAACTTCAAAATAAAATGAGAAAAAAACAAAAATTCCAAGACTTTTAGGTTTCAGAAAATAACAAAAGTCTACAACCATATATATATATATATATGGTCCTTATAAGTTTGAAAAAAAAAATTGTTTTAGGAAAGATTAATGCATGCAAGACTAAATATGTTATTACTTTCTTTTGAAGAAGATATTCAGTTTACTCAAGTTTTTTCTTGTCATAAATTTCATTGCAATTTTTTTTTTCTTTTTTTCTGAGCAAATCATTGCAAATTTTCTATAATGAAGGAAATTAGTGAAAGTAACGTAAACTATCATTGGACAGGAAAAAGAGAAGCTTCATATGAAAAGAGATTGAAGGTTCCTTTGTTCTTGGCCTCAAGACTTTTTAGCAATTTACATCAAATTACAACCATACATATGAACAAGTTGACAACTATTAAGTGGTGTGGTCCTTTAAGTTTGGATAACGAGTAGAATGATTGATGCATGAAAGCATAGCCGTGCCTAAGTAGAAACAAAAGAAACTTTGGCCTACGGCCTCATATTTTTGAAAAAAATCGATGAGCTTTAGTTTTTACTTAAGATAAGCCCTTAATGTTTACTACACCCTCATAATTTTTAATTGTTAAGCCCAATAGTCACGTTCGATGTAAAGAGTAAGTCAATAGATTAAAAAAACTGAATAAACATTATAAAATTAGGGTAAACATTCTTTTCTGCAGTTTTCTAAATTGATCACACCGTCACACGAAACAGAATTTTCTGCAGTTTTATTTTCTGAAGAATCCTCAATTCCTCATCTCTCTCGCTCTCTCGTTGAGTGCTGTTTTTCTATACTTGGTTATCGTCCTTATTAAGGTAAATGTCTACCTTTATTGATCTTCTTCTCTTGTTATCTAGTTCTTAAATCTTAATCATTTGTTGTTTCATTATTAAAATTTCATACTTGATCATTAACATCAGTTTTTCCGTACGTTTTTAATTTATAGAATCATGTCACCAAACAACACAAGAAGCCAACCATCTGGAGGACATAAACAAAAAAAAGAAAAAGAGAGAAGAAGAACAAACAAAATCTCAAGCGAATGCATTATTCAGGTATTTCAAAAAATCTGAAACTTTTGATGAATCTGCAAAAGCTAATGTTGAGGCTGAGCAGCCTGATATTGTGGAAGATGATAGAGTGGATGAAAATATGGCTGAAGGAGAAGAAGCAGAAAATGTGAATGAGGAAGACTTGAATGAAAAAGATGATGAGAATGAGACTGCAAGAGTTGGAATGAACACAGAGCACTGTGGGTTTTCGGATATGTTTGATCCTACAAATTGGGAAAGTATTGGAAAGGGTTGGAATGAATGGAGAGATTTTATGGTCATACAAGGTCCAACAAAAAGACTGGCAAGTGATTACATATTCCCCAAAGATAGTGTTAAAGAGACATTTCTCGCATGTGTACTATTCAAGAAAAATGAGTGAAGGTCAAAAGCAAGATCGTCGTTGGTTGGTTTATTCAAAATCAGTGAACAAGATCTTTTACTTTTGCTGTAAATTTTTCAATCGGAATGACAAAAGTCAACTGGCTTCTACGGGATTCAGTGATTGGAAAAATATTTTGAAAAGGCTAAGAGAGCATGAGTCTAGCCGTGATCACATTGTGTGCATGAAACAGTGGGTGGAACTAGAACTGAGGCTTCAAAAAAATCAGACAATTGATAAACATGCTCAAGATGTAATTAATAAAGAGAGGATTCATTGGAGGCATGTATTGCTTAGGATTTTAGCTGTGGTAAAGACTCTTGCCAAACAAAATCTAGCTTTTCGAGGAAGCAACGACAAGATCGGAGAAGAAGATTGTGGAAATTTCTTAAGTTTTATTGAGATGATTGCTGATTTTGATCCGGTGATAATAGAACATCTGAGAAGATATAAAGAAGATGAATCTCAATGTCATTTTCTGAGCAACAGAATTCAAAATGAGTTGATAGCTTTGTTAGCTAATGAGATTAAAGGGATGATTATCAAGAAAATTCAAGGTGCAAAGTATTTTTCTGTCATCCTTGACTGCACTCCAGATATTAGCCATCATGAGCAAATGACTGTTGTAATTCGATGTGTAGATGTTACAACAACTTCGGCTAAGGTTGAAGAATTTTTCTTGACATTCTTGAAAGTTGATGATACATCTGGAGAAGGACTTTTTCGTGAGCTTCAAGAAGTGTTGGCTGCTTTTGACTTGAAAATTGATGATGTAAGGGGTCAAGGATATGACAATGGGTCTAATATGAAGGGGAAGCATAAAGGAGTACAAAAAAGATTTCTTGAAGTGAATCCAAGGGCGTTTTATACACCATGTAGTTGTCATAGTCTCAATCTTGCACTTTGTGATATGGCAACCACTTCTTCTACCAAGGCAATCTCATTTTTTGGGATTATTCAGCGCACTTATTGCTTATTTTCATTATCAAATAAACTGTGGAAAATATTTGAAGATCATGTGGGTGGACTGACACTTAAGGCTTTATCAAACACTCGATGGGAGAGTCATATCGAAAGTGTTAAGGCAGTAAAATTATAGGCTCCTAAAATTATGGATGCTTTAGTTTTCATTGCTGAAAATAGTGATGATCCTAAAGAGCAGAGCGAAGCTGAGTGTCTTGCAACAAGTGAAACACATGGAATGGGAAGTTTTGCATTCTTGGTTGCCTTGGTTATTTGGTATAATCTTCTATCTGTTGTTAACATTGTTAGTAAGAGTTTGCAGTCAAAAGACATGGACATTGATGTAGCTATTTCTCAACTAAAGGGACTCGTTTCCTTTTTTCAAAAGTACAGAGATTCAGGTTTTTAGAAAGCAAAAGAAGAAGCTAAAGTTATTGCAGAATCTATGGATATTGAGGCAGTATTTCCGAGAAAAGCAAAGCGTGTTATTAAAAAAAAAGACACTATGGTGAAGAATCACAAAACGTTGAAGGAAGTGTTATATTATCACCAGAGGAGAGCTTTAGAATCGATTACTTCATCCAAATCATGGCTCAAGCTCTCTACTCGCTTGAGACAAGATTTGAACAGTTCCAGAGGTATGAACAAATATTTGGCTTTCTGTTTGATTTGAAAAAGCTACAATCGGCAAGTGATGATAGTTTGATGGCTTCTTGTACCAATCTGGAAGCTTCTTTATCTCATGGAAAGCACTCAGATGTTGTTGGTAATGATCTTTTTTTTGAACTAAAAGTTCTAAGAGAAGTTTTACCCAAAGAAGTTAAGAAGCCTATTGAAGTGTTGGATTTTTTGAAAAGTGTTGAAGATTGTTATCCGAACTCATGGATTGCTTATCGAGTGTTGTTGACGATTCCAGTTTCGGTTGCATTTGCTGAAAGAAGTTTTTCAAAGCTGAAGTTGATTAAGTTTTATCTTCGTTCAAGTATGTCACAAGAAAGGTCGAGTGATTTGGTGGTTTTGTCTATCGAAAGAGAATTTTTTAAAAAAGTTGATTTTGAAAGTTTGGTTAATGATTTTCTAGGGAAGAAGGGAAGAAAAATTTCAGTTTAGACTTTTTTTGTTTTGAAAGTTTGTTGTTTCTTTTGTTATATGACTAGTATTTACCGTTCTTGACATTAAATTTTTTTATGAATCGCAACCATTTTTTTTGACCGCCTCCGGCCACCGATTATGTCCGCACGGCTCTGCATGCAAGACTAAAACTATACACTCGGTGGTCTAGTATTTGTATAAAAGACGAAAAGATATACCGAGATCATGTGCCTTCCTTAATGTAATGTGTAGAAAACAATTAATTAACTTCTCATCTCATTCATTATTGGGCCTAAACGGGCCGAGACACGTGCCAATTCCAATTTTTTTTCGTTGAAGGACAACCCTAAAACGTTTACAACGGAAAAATTAGAAACCAAAAACAACAAGGAAAATACGACATGTTTCCTTTTTTTTGTTAAAAACCAAATCCAAGTTAAAGAACTCAACGAAGATTATAA